>NC_133545.1:8787878-9090909 GCF_048773025.1 Camelus bactrianus
AGTGAATGATGAATTATTTTTACTTTCTTTCTTGGCCAGCCCCGAAGTTTAGCCAAGCTGGCATCATGCTGCTATAACAATCCGTCCAAGTATGCTGTTCATTCTGGTTCTTATACTCTCTTCAAAACACCGAAATTGTTTTTATTACAATATTGAAACTACACGTTCTAGGTAATTACATATTGTCCTTTAAAACTGTACAGTTTTCACTTTTTTTCTTAAAACTGCTGGTGAAATGTGTGTTTTTATGAAAATCCCACCTAGATTAATGCTACAACTTCCCTCACCCACGCTTAGTCTCAATATGCAGTATTTATTATTTATATCCATTATTTTTCACTTAAATCTGTCCTCTACTCTGACATTAGATAAATATTATGAATTCATATTTTCCGTAGCACCAGAATGATTCTCTCTGAGTGTTTCTGTAACGTGAAGAAACACTGGCACAGGAAAACTCCCCAGATAGAGTTGCCCAGATAAAATGCTGGATACCTGGTTAAATTTGAATTTCAAATAAATAATGAATAACTTTTAGTGTAATTATGCATGTATTAAAACTGTATGAGTCATTTATTCTGAATTCAGATTTAGAAGTATTCGTATTTGCTGGATCTGGCAACCCTAGTAAGAAATTATTACCAAGATTCTGTCAGTCTTCCCCATAAAGCCTGCTCCATGTTCTTTTTCCCTTCCCTTTCTTTTCCTCACGTTTTTCCTCCTCCTATTTTTCTTGGTCCCTTCAATTGCTGAGGCCCTTCAATCATTGCTGCCACCCCTGCACCATCTTTGGTACATACACTCCCTGCCTCTGGTTTCTCAGAAGTCATTCTCATCAGACGTATTTCTGCTTGCTTTCTGAAAACCTTCTTCCAGGTCCTTACTATCTGCTCTAAAATCTTCCAGTGCTCTCTTGTCCACCTATGATGAAATCCACATTCTCAGTTTAATTTTCAGGCTCCTTCTTAATTAAGTGCATATTTCTATCCCGCTGCTGTCCCACTTATCTCCCAAACCAGTGCCTCGCGCCAAACGCCTGTAAATGGAATGTGTTTATGGTACAACCCCCATCACTCAGCCCATGGTACCTTCTTTCTTCTCATCACATTACTCTGTCAAGGTCTCATACCAGTTTCATCTCTGGGATGCTTTCCTACATTTTTAAAGCCTCTTCGTAATTACTCTCCTATTGAAGTGACCCATAACAGTTACTTTAACACATGATCACATACTGCATTTCATTTTTTAAGGAATGTTATTTTTTTCTCCCTCAATAAAATACAAGTATTTTTTTAGGATAGTGAGTGGGTCCTTTTTTTTCAATGCTAATCAAGTAGCAGGCATTCAATAAAGATGTTCTGAATTGAGTGGAAGATGGTAATGACCTCCTAACATAAAGCGTCCCAATTTCCACTGAGAAGGAAACGACTGAAGCAGAGTGGGAGGATACAGGTGCCACTGTCTCTTCTGCTCTGGGCACCTGCTGTGTTGGATGAAAGCGGCATCTAGTGACAATCGAAGGGGAGTTTAAAGGTGAAAACACATCATCAGGCTTTAGTTACACAGCTCGGAGTGAACAGGACAGGGTCCCCTGATGCTCTAAAATAGAGTATTTTTCCATAGTTCATTTTGGGACTTGGAAGTCTAGAAGTTCTTCCTCCTTGTTCTGCTTGCTCATTGTGACAGTTCCACCCTGACCCTTCACTCCAAGTTCCGGTTCCTACTACTGGTTGTTTCCTGACCACTGCATGACGGTACTGCATTATACTTGAGACCAGATCACTGGAGGTCCAGGTGCGGGTACTCAATGGACGGTATGATATTAGGAAAGTGGGCATCTCCGTAATCATTCTGCGCTTGACATGGAAGCACATAATCAGACACAGACACCTTTGATCTACCGACTGAGGCCTAGACGCAGCCTGGTATTTTTTGCTAGTACTATATCTCTAGAGTTCATATAAATCAATTTACTGGAACATTATTTATTCCTCTCTCTCTAAGACGATTTGCCAGAATGAGGTCAGAAAGATTAATATGACACCTCATACTGCGGCAAGAAGAAAACTGTTTTACAATTAGGGTCAAATCTCAAAGAGGCAGGTGTTTTTGCTTTGCCAGAAAATATTAAATTCAGTCTCCCATTAAGGAGTCTGGTAGATCCTATTTTAGTGTGTCCAGTGGCAGTACCACAGTGATTTAGCACAGGCCTTGGGTGTTTGAAATCCTAGCTTGACAATCCCCTTAACTTCTCTGAGCCTCATTTTCATCCCTTGAAAATGAGATGTCATAGGGTTTTTGTAAGAACTAACACTGAAAACAGGTGGGTGGTGGAGCCCCTGTGCTCATAATAGCCCCTTGATAAATGAGTATACGTGACTCCGCCCCCTTCTGGTCCATCTTTCCTTGCCTAAGGAACCCAGGCTTGGGTCTAGGTAGGGTTTTGTAAAGCACTTTTATTTTGTGAAGCTCTTTCAAGTGTGTTGTTTCATGTAAAAAAGAAAGTCGACTTCTATTACTATCCTTGTATTTTTCAGAGAAAGAAGTGGAATCACAGAAAAACTATGTGCTATAATGAGAAGATTCCTAAACAAGGGTTAGCAAAGTTGGGGATGGGGATGGAGGGATAAATAAGGAGTACGGGCTTAACAGATAATAGGTAAACAACAAGGATTTACTGTACAGCACAGGGAACTATGCTCAGTATCTTGTAACAACCTATAATGGGAAACGATCTAAGAAATATATATATATGTCATATATGACACATCATATATGACTGAATCACTTTTCTGTGCACCTGAAACTAACACAATATTGTAAATCAACTATACTTTTAAAAAAAGATTTAAAAAAAAAGAATCAGGAAAGCTGGTTAAATTTCCAACTTAATCACTAGGTACTTGATGGCCCTGAGCACTTTAACCCTTTTGTGTGTTAAGTAAAGAATGCAGACCTCGATGTCCGCCGAGGTCTGGCGTGGTTCTGAAAGATGGTAATGCAGCCCAGACAGGGGCAAAATGATAAAGAGAATTTGGACTCTCCTAGTTGTTAAGTGGTGCGGCTTTCCCCACTTGATCCCACTGCTTCTTTGGCAGTTATCTGCAGCGTTGATTCCCCACATTTACATGAAGAAATACACATTTCTTTGCCCTTTAAAATTCCACTGCTAAATGTGCATGTCTTACCCTAAATGTTGCTCAACCACCAGTGATTTGTTGTAACTGCGAGGGGGATACACATAAATCAAAAACGCATTTAGAGCTCTGTCCAAATTATAAATTCAATAACTTGGTCTGAATTATAAATCAAATAGCTGACTACTGTGCAACTGTCAATCAACTGAAATAGATTAATAACCTTCAACTGAAGTGACTTGATGAACTTAGAAGTTATGGGAACAATAAGATTTCAGCTTGAATTTGAAGAGCCCTTCACAGTGTTGGCAGAATCCTTCTGCCCACAGGATAACAGGAATAGGGAAATTTGTAAGGATACACATATAGGCTTCACTCAGATTGCCTTTTTTTAAAATTTAAGTATAGCCAGTTACAATGTGTCAATTTCTGGTGTACAGCATAATGTTTCTGTCATACATATACATATATATATATATATATTCCTTTTCATATTCTTTTTCACTATAGGTTACTACAAGATATTGAACATAGTTCCCTGTGCCATACAGTATAAACCTGTTGTTTATCTGTTTTTTATATAGTAGTTAGTATTTGCAAATCTCAAACTCCTAATTCACCCCTATCCACTGCCTTTCCCCTCTGGTAACCATACGTTTGTTTTCTATGTCTGTGAGTATGTTTCTGTTTTGTAAATATGTTCATTTGTGTCTTTTTTGTGTGTGTGTGTGGGTGCCACATGGTATTTTTCTTTTCTCTTTCTGACTTACTACACTTAGAACAACGATCTCTTGGTCCATCCATGTTGCTGCAAATGGTGTTATTTTATTATTTTTTATGGCTGAGTAGTATTGCACTGTATATGTATATACTACAACTTCTTTATCCAGTCATCTGTCGATGGACATTTAGATTGTTTCCATGTCTTGGCTGTTGTATATAGGGCTGCTATGAAATTTACAGAATACACACCATGGGCTTTACTCAGACTGTCTTTTTGTTCTCATGCCTGAAGAAGGTAATCATCATCATTATTATTTCATAGATGAGTGAATAAAGATCTGAGCAGTGACGAGGTTGTCCCATGTCACATGCTACTAGAATGCAGAGCAGGACTCAAACTGCCAGGACAGTCTTTATATTCTTAACAGTTACATTGTACTGTTTCTCATACAATTATAAGTAGAAGGCGACTGGTGGGTGGAATTTCACAGCCAAATTATCTTCATTTGAAAAACACCTCTATGGGCTAAGAGAATATGAAGGTTCCAAGAAACCTAAAGGATGTTGGTATCATCTCCTTTAATGATGAAAAGGTTTCTTTAATTTTCCTTGCTCAAATGCATTATTTCAGCTTATCAGGATGTGCATGGCAACTGTGTGGTGTTTTACCACTTAAAGAACTACAAGAGCACTAAAGCTTGCATAATTGGATGCTTTGATTATTCTTATTTTTTATAATGACTTTCCTGTGCCATTTAGCTGCTACCTGTAGCTTCCTCCCTCTCCAGACACAAGGACCGTCTGGCCATGTCATGGGGTTTGTGAGGATTAAAAAAGGAAGAAAAATATTTTATGCCAATAGCTTAGTATTGTTTCCCATAGATCATACATTAGGTTGAGATAATTGGGTTTCATTTATAATTTAATGTGAAATGAATTCCTACTGCAAGATAGCTCTGTATTAGCTGTCTTCACATGCGTTATCTTATCTATTTCTCAAAACAATGAGAGGCAGTTATTATCATCAAGACGTCTTTAGTAGTCATGAGCCCTGCGGAATTGCTTGGGAAATTTAATGAACACGTATGACCGATCTTGCAGAAACTCAGTAGTAGGAGTAGGAGGAGGAGGAGGAGGAGGAGAAGGAGGATCAACTCCAGCCAATAAATCTTAAACACGTCAGTCTGGATCAAGGTAGCCTGTAAGCCTTGAGCTCAGAATGACAGGAAGCCATCTCCAGCCACAGGCACAAAGATCACTTAACTACTGCTTAACAAGTAGACGGATATGTCCCAGTTAGAGCAGAAGAACATAAAACATGTTGAAGGAAAAAAGAGGATGCTGGATATTACAAGAATATCAAAGACTAGCAAGCATAATATTCCAAGGGAACAGAGGAAAGGAATGCAAGCGATACAGATACTTGAGATACTCACTGTACTTCCTTATCCCTCGAGGAGGTATAAACCTTGTCCATCCTCTTATGTGGCTGTTATGAAATCAACCCAGGGTGGGCATCCCTTTTCATATTTCACATTTGACAAATGGAAGCATGGAGAAGTTAAGTAAGTTTCCTTGACCGCACGGCTAGACAGTGAGGTAAACTGATCCATGTCTACCCAACTTCAAAGCCCCTTCCGTTATGGTATAGATCTGTTATACAAACAATGTAAAGATTTTAAAAGAGCAGTCAAAGGTAATGAAAAGGAATATGAAAAGGAATATATGAATGTATACGTACGACTGAAACATTTTGCTGTAAACCAGAAATTGATACAACATTGTAAACTGACTATACTCAATTAAAAAAAGTTCTTAGAAAAAGGTAATCTGGATCAAATTAAGAAGCAGGCATTAACAATTTCTATCTCCAACCATTTTTTAAAATTGTATTATTACACACGATATATTTGTACAGTTTAAGTAATAATAATGGTCAGATAATTAAGATACAGAAAATTATCTTTACTTCTCGAACACCTTCCTTCCCAAGGTAACTACTATTCTGAATTTTAGATTAATAATTAATAATTTCATTGACTTTATGTTTAATTGTAATAAACTACTCATAACATTTACCTGCTTAATGAACGTAAGTGCACCGTGGAGTAGTGTGAAGTTCCTTTCGTTGTGCAATCAGCCTCCAGGACTCTTCTCATCTCATAAGCCTGAAACTCTGTGCCCATTCAGCAATAGTCCCCCATGTCTCCTCTCTCCAGCCCTTGGTAACCAGTGTTCTACTGACCATCTCTATTAATTTGCTTACTCTAGGAATTTCATCTAAGTGGGACCACACATTATTTGTCCTTTTGTGATCAGATTATTTCACTTAGCATAACGTCCTCAAAGTTCATCCATGTTGTAGCACATGTCAGTTCCTTCCTTATTTATGTTTGAATGACATTCCATTGTATACATATGCCACATTTTGTTTACCCATTCATCTGTCAGTGGATATTCAGACTGCTTCTACTTTTCTGGCTATTATGAGTAGTAAGAGTTGCTATGAATGTAGGCACACAGATATAATAATTTCCTTGGTTTAAGTTTTAATTTTATTGTGAATGAAAGTATCTCTGAACAGTAAGTTAATCACTTTTACATGTTCTACCTATGCTTGCAACTAAAGTTTAATGTCCCTATTAAATTGAAGTCCTCTGTGTATTCTTAACAGTCTCTCTTCTGTTGATGGACATTTGAGTCATCTCCATTTAACTCTTGCTAATACGAGTGTGCTAACTTGCATTCTTGTACATGTGTCTTGGTGTGTCCTCTACAAACTTTCTAGCCAACTGTAACTAAAACATGAAAAACATAAGCATCACTTGGAGTTTATTAGAAATACAGAGTACCAGGCCTCATCTAGAGCCCCAGATCAGAATCTGCCATTTATCAACATCTCCATGAAATCTGCACATACACTAAAATTTGAGGCACTTATCTAGAGCTGTGCTATACAACGTAGTAGCCACTAACCACATGTGGCTCTTGCACACTTGAAATGTGGCTAGTCTGGACTGAGATGTGCTCTAAGCGTAAACTGTACACTGATTTTCAAAGACAGTTCAAAAATCTAAAATACTGTGTTAATAATTTTATATTGATTGCATACTGAAATGATAATATTTTGTAAATACTGAGTCAAATAAATTATTTGTTACAATTATGTTCATATTTTTACTTGCAGAATTTTATTACTAGGAAACTTGAAATGACGTTCTGATTCTATTGGACAGAGTTTCTTATACTGAGGATTGGTACTTTGGACCCATAACCTGTGCATACGTTAAGCTCCTCTAGGTAATGCCAAAATGGTGGCCAAGACGGTTAAGCTAATTTAGCCTCTATCATCCAGGGAATGGGAGATCTTGTTCCATGCTATTACAATTTTTGGTAGTGTTGGAATTTTATAATTTTTGTAAGCTGATAGTAAAATGGCATTTCATAGTGATTTAATTTTGAAATTCTCATCTGTTTTTTCTTCTATAAAATGGCCATTCTGACCATGTGCCGATTTTTCTATTGGAGTGTTTCTCTTTTCTTTTTAATGGACTCAGAGAGTCTTTAATTTCTCTGATAAGAATGTCACAAAATTATTGCAAATAAGTTCTCCTTGGTTATAGACCTTTTAATTGAAGCTACATTCTTATTATCTTTTAAATTTCAATGCTCTTAAATTTACCAAATTTTTTCTATTTGAAACTGGTTAGGAAATCCATAATGACCCAGATATCAAAACGATGTGTTTTAGCAAAAGTAGTCAACAAATAGAATACCACTCATATTTTGCACACGTTCAAATTCTGGTTCTAGGACTTAATTTTTGCGTGACTTGGAGCTAGATAGTCCACTTCTCTTAGTTTCAAGTTGCTCTTCTATAAATTATGAATAACCAAACGTATAAGCAATACTGGTTTTTGTTATAAACAAAAATGGTTATTGAGGATGAGTTAATAGACCTACTTTTATAGCAATAATTTAGGGTTGTCTTTCATATTTTAGTATCTAATCCACCTGAAGTTGGATTTTTGTGAATGGTGCAAGGTACTATTATACATATATATGTGTGTGTATGTATGTACACACACACAGAGATTATATTTATTGAAACTTATGTGTGTGTATGTATGTACATATAACTATCTTCTGACCCAGAACCATCTACTGAAATGCCCACTACCTCCTCATTGATTGGCCCTGCCATTTAGCTCTGTAATAAATCATTTCTGGACTCTCACTGTGTAATCTATTTCACTGTTCTCAAATCGGTTTCAATGGTCTATTTATCAATTTCCCCAACATTATCTCATTGTCTTATTTACTAATGCCTCTTAAAAGTTTTGAAGTTCTTAAGAGAAATTCCCCAAATTGTGTTTTTATTCTACAAGAGTTCCTTGGATACTTGACTGTTGAATTTTCTACATCTGGGAATCAACATGTCGATTTCCAGACTGTGTCAATTTCCAGCCTTCCTTGTCTCTCAAATACACAAATAAAACTGTTGGGAAGTTAAATAAAATGTACTAAGTCTGTAAATGAGTTTGGGGGTAATTAATATCCTTATGATATTAAATATTCCGATCCATGACATTCTATGTTTATTAATTTATTAAACTTTTTAGTGTCATAAAGTAGAATTTTATACTATCCATAAAGGTATCAACATTTTTGTTAGATTTTTTTTCAGATACTTTAAATAATATATTGTTATTTAAACAGTATCTTTTTAATTACAATTTCAAGCTGAATTTAATTTTTCCTTTTACATACAAGTATAACTTTTGGCATACTGATTTGGTATTCAGCAACCTTGATAAAGTTTTATTAATTCTAAAAAAAATTTAATATCCTTTTACATTTCTCAATAAAAATTATAGCATCTGTGTATAATTAGTTTGATTCTTGCCTCAAACCATATTTTATTATATTGCATTGTATTTATTTCATTACTGTAGTCTTCCTTTATAAACCAGTACAATGTTAAACAGAATTTAGATTAATGTGCATATTTGTCTTATTCCTGATCCAAAGGAAATTGTCATCAGTATTTTCCCATTAGATACCATATTTGATGTAACTTTTTTTAGATTCCCTTTATCAAGAAAATTCCTTTTACTTTGTAAATTGCTAACTTCTTAACTTTTAAATTCATTTTGAATTTATTGGTTTTTATAACCTTACCCTGAGTTATATTTATCTCTCTTGTTCCTTTATTGTACTGTCCCTATTTAGATTTTGCATCAAGGTTATCTTAGCTTTTTAAAATGAAGTAAATAATATTTCCCCTTTCTCTACCATCTGGAAGAATTTATTTAGGATCTGAATTCTACCTATTAAGATTGACTGATAGAAATATTTCTTAGCTTTATGATTTCCTGGAGATAATACTACTAAATAATGAACTAATTTCATTCATGGCTGTAGATTCCATGTGTTCTATTTCATCTAGGGTCAGTTTTGGTAAGTTTTATTTTATCAGAATTAAAAAATTTTTTGTTCACAGAGTTCATATACTTATTGGCATACATTATAATTTTTGTTGCCTTTCCCATCTCTTCAACACCAGTAGATATATGTCTTTTTATAGAATAAAATGTCATTATATTTGTTCTTTTTATTTATTAATATTTTCATCTTTTTAATTAATCTTCTCAAAGCACCAGCATAATACCTGGTTAGTCTTTTCTATGTTATGTGTTTCCTCTTGTATTCCTTTCTGCTATTATTCTTCTTTCTTTCTTCCATGTTATTCAGGTTTCTCCTGTTTCCTTAATATATCCTAATATAAAAATTCAGTAATCATGAGCTATTTTAAGGGAGGTATTTAATGCTAAATATTCCCTGTATAAATGTTTTGGCTTCATCCTCAGTATTTAATAAATAATAGTTTATGGACATTTATTTCTAAATATTTTTATTGACAATTTTGTTTCATCTTTGACTCGAGTTGTTCAAAAGACTATGTATATGTTTTATTAAACTAACCCAAATAGATTTGCCTTTTAATGGAAGACTTTTATCTATTTACATTTATTGCAATTGGTAATATATTTAGAGATATTTCTCCTATGCTATATGTTTCTATTTGTCCTATTTTTTTCTGTTTCTCATTTCACTTCAATTTCACCTTTTTATAGGATAAATTATTTTTTATTATTGTATTCCCACACCACTATTGGAATTCAACCTGTTATTAAGTAATTATTTCAGTTAAGTTTAATATGAACATTACATATAATGAAATGCAAAGTTAGACAATAGTTTACCCTCCTGAAGAATACAAGAAATTTAGAGTGCTTAACTGTTATCACAGCTCTCCCTATTTTCAAACTATTTTTAATGTCTCCTATTATTTTGACATAATTTATCAATACTGTAATTTTGACATAATTCATTATTTTACGCAGTCAAAATTCATCAATGTTTGTTTAAATTTTACAATCATTTATCAACTTCTTTGCTCACCACTTGTTCCTGTATGTATCTCCAACTTTCCATTCTGGATCACATCTTTTACACAGTGTATTCTTTGTAATTTTCATTAATTAACATTTAATGGTAAATTCCATGGCTGGTTTTCTGAAAATGTTTTTTTCCCCCTAATTCTTGGTAATTTTATTCTATCTAAAATTCTAGGTTGACTTTCACTATTTTTCGAATTACTGAGATATTAATCTTTTACCTATTGGATTCCATTGTTGGTAATGAGATCTCAGGTTTTAGTCTAAACTCAGGTATTGGCTTGAGAACTCAGTTTTTGTTAAATTTTTTTTTTCAGCATGCACATCTATTTTCCTGGACTGCATACAAATAAATTCTAGTTCTATTTTCCTTATATCTTTCCTCATACTTAGACCTTCAGATCTAGTCTGCTCTTCCTTGAATTGCTCTCTGCCTTCAACAATGTAAATCATAACCCTCTCCAGTGCTTTCCCATTCTGTACCTCACCGCTTACCTTGGCCACCATGCCACAAGTACAATCTCTGTCCTTAGAATTTTCCAGTCCTTAGGTCCTAGACCAAAAACACAGTTTCATTTCCTTCTCCTTCTTCTCCAAAAATTTAAGGAGTAATTTACATATGAAAAACTATTTAAATCTTAACTGTAAAGTTGATGAATTTGTGTGAATGTATATGTGCAAGGATTATAAACTTACAGTATACATACACTATATATGTGTACACATACACACACACATATAACTGCTACACATAAATCAAAATACAGAAAACCTGTAGCATGCCAGCAGGAACCATTTCTCCCCAACATAGTAAATTTTTCATAAAGGTAAATGCTATTCTTTTTTTTCTTTTTTTTAACTTTTTTTTTTACTGATTTATATATGCTATTCTTTCTTCTATCACCACAAATGTACTTTGCTTGATTTTGAACTTCTCATAATGGAATGAATCTATAAGCACTTTTTGTGTCTGACTTCTCCACTCAACATTTTGTGTTAAAAGATCCATCCATGTTGTTATATGCAACAGAGGTACATCTATTTTAATTTCCATGTAATATTCCATTATATGAATGTCTCAATTTATCAATCATTCTGTTGATGTACATTTGAATCATTCCCATTACTTTATTATTATGAATAAACTTATTATACACATTCCTGTTCACAATTTTTGATGGTGTATCCATTTATTCTGGGGGGATATATATCTGCTGAGTTGCAGAATATTTGTGTAGTTAGCCTTAGTAGATACTGTGAAGCAGTGTTGTTAAGTGACTGCATCAGTTTGGGCTCCCTAAAGCAATACATGAGCTCCAACTGTTCAACGTCCCTGACGATACTTGGTATTTTTGGCTACTTTAGTTTTAGCCATTTTGTTCCTGAGCTCAAAATCCAACATGCTGTTGTTGTTGCTGAGGCAACATGCCTGTTTTTCCAACTGTAACCAATCAACAGGCTAAAGGTAGAGCCTTGTCTCTGAATTACTGAATTCCATCTCTGCAGGCACAATAATGTAGGCCTAGAAAGAGGGAATAAAGCACATACAGGAGAGAGAGAGAGAGAAGAAAGAAAGAAAGAGAGAGAGAGAAAGAAAGAGAAAGAAAGATGATAGATCCGTCATGTGTATGGCATACATGTGGTGATACATCTCCATCTTTCTATCTATGCCTTTTGTGCTTTATGTGGCTATGTATATGTATGTATATGTTTTTCTCCTATGGAAGTAAAAGTGCATTGAAAAAAATCTGAAATGATGTAACTCCTTGTTAATCACTGTAATTCTGCCAACTAAATAAAAGCCCAGCTGCAACACAGACCAAAATCTAAAGATATCAGTTTTAATATGTGGTTTCTAACTACGAGCAAGAGACTACAGAGCACTACAGGGTATTTTAAAAAAATATGAGGACTGAGCAAGCTCTCTTCCCAGGGAACTTACACTCCAAGATAGGGAATTAGAACTAACCATTAATGACTCTGACAAATGCTGAAGAAAGCAAGAATTCAGAAAGTGTCGTAAGGATGGAAGCTGCATTGTTACATGAACTCAACAAAAACAGATGTTCAGTCCGAATCACAGGAATCAGATAAAAAGTGAATAATGAGTATGTTTTTCAGTTCTTGAGGAAAGCAGAGGATTTCATCAGTAGAAATACGTGTTAGCAGATTTTCTAAATTGAAGGAATAACATCAGAAAAAGACAACGTCATTGTGATGGAAATTGGGTTGACTGACTGATTTAGAATAGAAAGACCTATTCCATTTGGTTGGAATACAGTGGACAAATAGGCCAGTCTCTGGCAAAGAGATGGAATGCTCATTGAATAAACTGTGAGAAGAATGAATGAAGAAATTAATGATTATATTGGTATAAGTGGAAAAAAACAGAAGGTGCTTGGGTCACAGTTCCCGTGTCTGTTGCATTGTTGCATGTCTTGTGACTGAAGCACCGACCATCCTTTCTCCCCAGACTATCTTCTCAAGGATGTTTGTAGAGTGAACAGCCTTGGAAAATTGTCTGGCACCCTTACATCAGATCTGTGGGACATGAGGGACAAGGCTGATGCAAACGTGATTCTCACCCTGCTTATTGTGCCAGGAGTAAGCAGTTCCTTTGTCTCTAACCCAGGGTTCTAGCATCTTCTACAAGCATCCCTATAAGTTTTACAAACTACCTTATTAGATTCCAAACAGCATAAGATCTCAGCCTCTTCATGACAAACGTAAAAGAATAGTCTCTCTTCAACAAATCGTGTTGGGAAAACTGGATATCCATATGCAGAAGAACGAAATTTGACTCATCTCACGTCATATGCAAAACTCGACATAAAATGGATTAAAAATTTAAACGTAAAACCAGAAACCTTAAAATTACTAGAAAACAAGATAGAGAAAAGGCTTCTTGACAAAGTCTGGGCAATGATTTTTTTAATATGACACCAAAGGCACAGGAGAAAAAAAATTGGCAAGTGCTTTCATCAAACTAAAACTCTGCGGACAGGCCAAAGGAAACAATCAACAGAGTGAAAAGGCCATATATGAAATGGGAGAAAACATGTGTGAGCCAGCTATCTGATAAGGAGTTAACATACAAAATATAGAAGGAATGCATACAACTCAACAACAAAAACAAATCAACCAACCAAATAACTCAACTGATAAATTGGCAAATAACCTGGATAAATATCTCTCCAGAGAAGATGCACAGATGGTGAACAGGTATGTGAAAAGGCACACAACATCACCAATCATCCAGGAAATGCAAATCAAAACACATGTCAGACTGGCTGCCGTCAAAAAGAACACGAATAACAAATGCTGGGGAGGATGTGGAGAAAAGGGAACCCATGACACTGCCAGTAGGAATGCAACTTGCTAGAGCCATTATAGCAGAGAATGGAAGCTCCTCAAAAAATGAAAAATGGAACTTTCATATGATCCAGCAATCCCACTTCTGGGTAAACAGCCAAAGGAAATCAAATCAGGATCTCAAAGAAATATCTGCACATCTGTATTCACTGAAGCATTATTCTCAATAGCCAAGTTATAGAAACAACCTAAAAGTCTATCAGTGGAAAAATGAATAAAGCAAATGTGAGTATAAGATTATATATATTATATACAACATTATATATATATATATAAAATTATATATTATTGTATTACATATATGTAATAAATACATTACATGTATTCTCAGATTTTCTTCATTTTTCAGCTTCATTCAAAGCTGATATATACTCTTTTTAAAAACTGAATTATATACATATAATTTTGTATATGCGTGTATACGTATATGTGTGTGTGTGTGTGTGTATTAAATTCATGGAAACAGAGAGTAAAATAGTGGTTTCCAGGGAGCTGGGTGGAGGAAGAATTGAGGAAATTTTGTCAAGGGGTACATGGTTTCAATTATGCAAGATCGGTAAGTTCTAGAGATCAGGAATAGCAATCTGAAATCAAAAATGGTAACTATGCAAGACGATTGATGTTAATTACCTTGACTGTGGTGATTATTTCATAATGTACACATATAAAAACATCAAGTTGCATGCCTTAAATATATAGTTTTTGTTTGTCAGTTATACCTCAGGAGAGATGGGGGAAAAAAAGAAAACAGAAATGTTATAAAAAAACAAATATGGATAACAACATAGATGAATTCTGAGGACATTATGCTAAGTGAAATAAGCCAGTCACAAAAGGACAAACAGTGTATGAGTCCACTTACATGAAGCACCTAGCGTAGCCAACTTCATAGAGACAGGAAGAACTGTGGTTGGCAAGGGGTGGGAGGAGACAGAAATGGGGGGTTGGTGGTATACATACAAGGATGAGAAGTTGAAAAGGATGAGAAGGATGAAAAAGTTCTAGAGAATGTGGTGATGGTTGCACAACAATGTGAATGCACTTAATACTCAGAAGCATACACCTAAAAATGGCTAAAATGGGAAATTTTTGATTATGTATGTTTTATTGCAACAACACCAACAAAAAACAAAACAAAACAAAACAAAACCTGTATCAGGAGCTGATTTCTGGTGAACTTTGAAAAGGTGCCCTAAATTTAGCATTTAATTTACTTTTCAATTGTTTTAGAAAAAGAGAACTTTATAATAATACAACTACAAAAAAGTAAAATAATTATACCTTCAAAATACCTATAATACTTCAACTTATTAGTTTAACTATATTAAGAAAAGGACACTGTATTCCTCAGAATTAGGAAATCTGGATTCTGGATTTCCAGGTCCTAGTGTAAGGCTGGCTTGTCACTGTACCTCCCTGGGCTTCAGAATCATCACCTATAAAATGAGTCACAAGATGACTTCTCAGCCTCTATTTAGCAGTGAACATGCATCTTTTCTCAGGCTTCAACCTCATTATTGAGAAATCTCCTGTGTTATGCTAAAAGGAAATCATCACTGTTTTTAGTTTTGGCATAGGTCTAAATGTTTAACAAATGCCATACAGCAGGCCTCTAAATGCATCAGTCACTTTCTCCTACCAGAGAGAGTCCCCATTTTCATTCATGCTTCTCTGGAATGTTGCTCATTTTGTCACAATATGGAGAGAACCCAAATACAGTGAGATCGTCTTGAATTCTCTTTCTAGTAAGAATAACAGAGAAATGGAGTCTGGCCTTATCCTTTATATAATTCTGTATTTGTCATTCTCTTAATTAGGAATTATTTATATAATGTTCTTTTTACCAAAGGTTTATTGGATCAATTGGGCTTTGGCCACAAGAAATATACAAAATAGGGGATTACTGATGCATCACTGTAAAATTATTTTTCTTTTTGGATTTTCCCATACACAGTATTCATCAAGAAGGAGTGGGCGTAAGATCAACTATCAGAAATCACTCTCTCTCCCTCTTTCTCTCTCTCTCATCTCTCTGAATTTTTTGAGCAAATAAGGACAACGTACAATCAGAAAAACTATTAATAATATTTTCTCAGAAAGGAATCATAAATTATTCACCCAAATGTATTCCCTGGCAGTATCGCCTGCTGCTGCCCTTCTGGGACAACATCTATTTTATTAGCAGTTATTAGCATTCTTCAACATTTCCCCATTGGGCATTTTATCCTAAAAGATATGAATGCTAACTATACAAATCAAAACCTGTACAGAGAACACTTCGTGCTCTGTCTAAATATATTTGTCACTTGTATAGAGGCTGTAATCTCAAAAAAGGACACAGCAAGGTTCCTTAAATATTAGTCCTTCATAGATGATTGCTCATAAATGAAGGCTATTTTAAAACACTTTGTGCACCAGCATAACTTTAGACTACCTGCCTTTTCTCACAGCCAAAAGAGAAATGGTGGCAAAGAAAAGGAAGGAAAGCGCCTTTCCACATCATGGGCAAAACCAAGGAATGGGATGACATGCTTATACTTTAGGTAATTACGAATTGGCCATTCTTCCCATAAGTTAGATAAAAATTCAGTAGCCGTATCCTGGAGTATATATCACTTCCTCCTCGTTTCTGTTTCATTTTCTACCAGAAAAAACATCAAGGATACTAGAGTGCCATTCAGGATTGTACGTGCTTGCTCATGTGTTATGGGGAAAAGGGAGAAAGGAGACGGGGAGAGAAAAAGAGGATGTCTGAATTACAGCTCAGATTCTATGTCTAGATGGTCTTATGCGCCATGGATAAACTTTAGAAAAAGTGTTATAATACCCCTACCTTTGAAAAATCCACAGACTCTCTGAGAAAATCAGAACTGTTAAAGGACAGTGTATTAATAAGTAGCATACAGAGCATAGCATTAATAAGTAGAATATAAATAAATGTCTAAAGATTATATTCTTAAGTCCATTATAACAACTACTGTATGTAGTAGGAGTTCAGATAAGATAGAAATTGGTTATAGCTGGAATGTCAGCAGAGTTTAATAGAAATGCTGAAGTTCAGTTGACTTTGAAGATGGATAGGATTTAAAGAATCAAAAAGAAGCAAGTGGTGAGGTGATCAATAGGTATTTGCTAACTAAATTGATACATGATGAATTAACGAGCAGATCAATGAATGAATGAAAATACAGCATAAAAGAATAAATGAATAATGAAGCATGAATCACTTTACATAATAAATACTTATTTTGAGGCATTGTGGAGATTTATCAATAAACAAAATTTTTATCTTCTCTATTCTCATGGAGCCTATATTATAGTGGGGAATAAACAGAACTGTGCAAGGAGTAGTTGTCAAAGTACATTAACTACATTCGAGGATGCACTGGGCAGTAAAAACAAACACAAAAGGCATCATGTTAAAGTTAGAAGGAACCTCAGAGGCCATTCAGATCATTTACCTGACTTTATATACAAGACATTTAAGATGGAGAAATGCCAAGGACTTGACCAAAGTTACAAAAGTTTTACTATTAGAGCAAGGAAAAGAAACAGAATGATGTCACCAAGATGGTGGCATAGATTGTTCCTGACTTTGCTGCCCTTCAAAATAACAATAATTAACAACTATTAATGGACAAGACACCACTGAGAAAACCATAGAACATAGGGGCAAGGCAAAAGCACACCCCTGTACCTCAGAGACCAAGACCTGACATTAAAAGGGTAAGATGAGCAGCTATAGGGCCCTGATCACATTGCCCCTACCCCAGTTCTAGTGTAGCACCGTGCCGAATGGTCTCCCCTGAGCCTACAGGTCCTCCAGTGGGAAAAGAGAGCCCAGGATGGACATCCAGCTCACCCTGTGTTGTGGGTCACTTCTTGGGAGTCCCCACCGTGGTCTTGCCCCACATGGATTGTGTGGGGGATCGGCAGTGGGAATCTGCAGGGCTTGAGCACAAGGAATCTGATGGACAAGGGGGGAATTTGGGATGTGAATCTCTGATGGACAAGGGGGAAAGGGTTTGCAACACAAGCACTTGGATTTTGGTAGAACAACTTCCTATCTGCAGTCCCAAGTAATAATCCCAACCAGTGGTTTTGCTCATCTGCAGAGCCAAGATGATGCACAGTCTGACCAGGGAAGTTGGTGGGTGCAGATCTGCCTGATTTGGGTCCCCAAATGAAAAGACTTCCCAGCACTGGAGCCTGGTTTACCCTACCCAAGTGGGAAAGCTAAATCATAGCCCAGCCCATGGCTGAGTATAGCTCCCAGCCCTGCCTGAACAGAAAGGCTGGCCAGAATTCCTGGAAGTTATATAATGCAGAAATACTCTAGCAGAGAGTACAGCAGGCAGAGCTGATCATCCACAGAGTAAACTTAGTGGCACTGTTTGTCCGGGGAACTTGTGATATGAGTCAGAGCCAGTCAAGGCAACAAACAGTTTTTTCTGAACTTGGGGCCAATTCTCTTGCTCCACTGAGGCAGGAACTAATTTGTAGCCCCACCCATTGCTCAATACAGCCTTCATCCCTCCCAACTAGGGAATGTAACAGCACACAGGAAGCTTCATAAGCCATCAAACAGCCCTACTTACTGTGGCCCTTGAACAGAGCACAGTCTATGGATTTCCCCATCTGCAGAGCAAACCCAGTGGCCCTGTCTGGCCAGGGAATTCAGTGAACAGTCTTGACTGATTCAAGACTACAGAAAATGAACTTTCTGGACTGTGGAGCCTGTTCTGTTGCCCTACCAGGGCAGGGTAATTTCAAAGCCTCATCTATTAGAGTATAGTGCCCAGTCCCACCCTTCTAGTAAGCCTGACAAGAGAACCCAGGAAACCATGAAGCCCTTCTTACAGCCTCACTTTCTCACAGGGAACCAAGTCAGCAGTCCTATCCAACTGTTCTCAGCCAGAGACACCCTCCCCTGAGACATCAGAACTCAAGCAGTGACATCAGCAAAAACAGACTCTGAAAGCAAGCCCCATCTACCCAAGGACATTACCAATGAACATGTCCAGAAACCCAACTGAACTAACTAATGGGAACTGTCTCTGCCAAAGTGAACCTGTGAATTATGGAAGAGCAGACTGCTTAATAAAACATGCAGATACAAAGGTAAGGAATCAAAGATCATAAAAAAAAAATTAGGTAAACATGACACCACCAAAGGAAACTAATAAAACTCCAGTAATAACTGATCTAAAAAATGGAGATCTATGAACTGTCAGACAAAGAATTCAGAACAATTCTCTTAAAAAAAGTTTAGTGAAACACAAGAACGTACAAACAACTAAACAAAATTAGGAGGACAATGCATAAACAAGAAGTTCAACAAAGAAAAAGAAACCATCCAAAACAAAAACCAAAACCAACCAACCAATCAAATATCCAGAAATACTATAGCTGACAAATACTATGAGTGAATTGAAGAACACAATAGAGAGCTTCAAATCAAACTTGACCAAGCAGAATAAAGAATCAGTGACCAAGAAGATAGGACCCAAATAAACAAAAGTATAGTTGAAAAAAGAAATACTACATTAGTACCACAGAAATTCAAAGAATTGTAAGAGGCTACTATGAACAACTACATGCCAATGAACTGGAAAACCTAGAAGAAATTGAAAAAATTCTATGGAAAATACAACCTATCAAGACTGAATCGGGAACAAACAAAATTTGAACAGACCAATTACTAGTAAGGAGATTGAATCAGTAATCAAAACTCTTGCAACAAAGAAAAGCCCAAGACCAGATGGTCTCACTTGTGAATTTTACCAAACATTTAAAGATTTAACAATATTTCTCAAACTCTTCTAAAGAACAAAAGAGGAGGAAACACTCCCAAGCTCATTTTGCAAGGCCACAATTACTGTGATATCAAAGCCAGAAAAGGGTACTACAAGAAAAGATACTACTATAGCCAATACCTCTGATGAGAATATAGATGCAAAAATTCCCAATAAAATACTAACAAACTGAATTCAGCAGCACATTAGAAGGATCATTCACCATTATCAAGTGGGATTTATCCTTGGGAAGCAAGGATGGTCCAATACACACAAATCAAAAAACGTGACATCACATTAATAGAGTAAAATAAAAGATAAAAATCATCTCAATAGACACAGAAAAAGCATTTGACAAAATTCAATGTCCATTCATGATAAATACTATTAAATATTTAAGAAATAAACCTCAACATAATAAAGGTCATATATGATAAACCAACGGCTAACACCATACTCAATGGTGAAAGATTCCAAGCTTTTCCTCAGATTAGGAACAAGACAAGGGTGCCTACTTCACCACTCCTATTCAACACAGTACTGGAAGTCCTAGACAAAGCAATTAGATAAGAAAGAAATAAAAGACAACAGAATTGGAAAGGAATAAGTAAAATTGTCTCTATTTACAGATAACACATACACACATATATAATGAAGTCCTAAAGATTTCACCAAAAACTCTCCTAGATGTAATAAATAAATTCAGTAAAACTGCAGGATGCAAAATAAACCAAAATCTATAGTGTTTCTATATAATGACAATGAATTATCTGAACAAGAAATAAAGAAAATGATCCAATTTACAATAACATCAAAAAGAATAAAATACTTAGGAATAAATTTTACCATGGAGGTGAAAATTGTCTACACTGAAAATAAAAGACCTTCATAAAAGAAATCAAAGAAAACACAAATAAATGGAAAGCTATCCCATGTTTCCAGGATGAAAAAATTAATATTATTAAAATATCTATACTACTGAAAAATCATCTGTAGATTCAACGCAATCTCTTACAGGATGCCAATGGCATTTTCTTACAGAAGTAGAAAAAAAATCTTAAATCTATCTGGAACCACAAAAGATCACAAGGAGCCAAAACAAGAGAGAAAACCTAAGTGGGAGGCATCACATTTCCTGATTTCAAAATGTATTATAAAGCTATAACCAAAAGAGTATAGAGCAGGCATAAAAACAGACATGGAAACTAACAGAACATAGTTGAGAGCCCAGAAATAAAACCATGCATATGCAATCAAATATTTGACTAGGGAGCCAAGAATACTCAATAAAAATAAAACAATTTCTTCAATAAATGGCGCTGGCAAAACTGGATATTCGTATGTGAAATAATGAAACTAGACTCCTATCTTATACCACTCATAGAAATTAACTCAAAATGGATCAGAGTTAAACGTGAGACTGGAAACTATAAAAGTCCTAGAAGAAAATATAGAAGAAACGCTCTTTGATATGAATCTTGACAATGGTTTTTATTTTGTTTTTTGTCTTTTTCAATATGACTCCAAAAGTGCAAGTCACAAAATAAAAAGCAAGTGGGAGTGCACTGAACTGAAGAGCTTCTGTACATCAAAAGAAACAATCGACAAAATGAAGAGATAATTTTTGGAACGGGAGAAAATATTTGCAAACCATATATCTAATGAGGTGATAACATCCAAAATATCTAAAGAATGCAAGCAACTAAACAGTAATAAAAGAGAGTAATCCAATTTAAAAATAGGCAACTTGAGTATACATTTTTCCAAAGAAGATAAACAAATGGCCAACAGGCACATGAAAAGGTGCACAATATCACTACTCATCCAGGGAAATGCAAATCAAAATCACACTGAGATATTACACCTGTTAGAATGACTCTTACCAAAAGACAGGAAATAACAAATGCTGGTGAGGCTGTAGAGAAAAGAGAATCTTTGTGTACTGTTGGGGGGGATTGAGATTCGTACAGCCACTTGCAGAGGTTCCTCAAAAATGTTTAAATAGACCTACCACGTGATCCAACAATCACACTTCTGGGAATATATCTGAAGGAATCAAAACATCAAAACACTATGTCAAAGAGATAATTTCACCCCTTGGTTAATTCAGCAACTTTATTTATAGTAGCCAAGACATGGAAGCAACTTAAGTATCCATCTTCAGATCATTGGATAAAGAAGTTGTGAGATAGATACTGATACGGATATAAATATAGATGATACAGATATGTATCACTCCATCAGAAAAAAAAAAAAGAAATCCTGTCATTTCCTACAATATGGATGGACCCTGAGGACATTATGCTAAGTGAAATGAGTCAGACAGGGAAAGACAAATACCATGTGACCTCACTTACATGTGGAATCTAAATAAATAAATAAATAAGCAAAAATGAACTTACAGAAACAGAGGAAAGATTGATGGTTGTGCCAGAGGCAGGCATTTGGGGATGAGCAAAGTGGGTTAAGTGTGTCAAAAAGTACACAAGTCTAGTCATAAAATAATTCCTAGGAATGTGATGTACAACACGGTGACTATGGTTAATACAGCCGTGTTACCTACTTGAAAGTTGCTAAGAGAGTAGAGCTTAAAAATTCTCAACAGAAGAAAAAAATTATAACTACATGTGGTGATGGATGTTGAATTATTGTAGCTATAATTTTGTGATATACACATATACCAGAGCATTATGTTATACACCTGAAACTAATATAATGTTGTATGTCTTTACATCTCAGTTTTCAAAAAGTTACTGAACAACAATCAAAACATAAAACCGAAAGGTATCCTCAGCTTTGTGTGGGTCTGAAAGGACATCATTTAGGTGTGATTTCCCTCAATATGTCTTTGTTTCTCAGATGTGGTATATTACAAGGCTAATAAGCAGGAACCACAGTTGTTTCATGGAGTCAACAAACTTATTCTACATTTGCTCATAAAGTACATATTTAGGCAACTAGGATATCACTAATATTGGCTCCCTGGTCCATGGGTCATTTGGTAAAAAGATCCAAGTGGAAGACTCTGAAATTCTCTCTCTCTAGCAAAACAGTAAAGCAAAAACAATGCCACATTCCTTTGAGAATTAGAACCCAACATGCTACTATAAAATTTTTGACATTGGGACCAGTATCTAGTCCATATAGCAAGGGTATGTGACCAGCTCCTAGGTTACGGCTGTGACAGTAATTCCAGTGGCAGACTCCCACATCCATTTCTGCTAAAATTAAGAGGTTTTAATTTCCTGCCAGTGAACTTGTGGTTGATAAAATACTTAATCAAGACAACACTGACACAAGGCAAGTAGCCAAGGATGGGTTAGTCAAGGAGGTATCAGATGAGATGATCAGTGATGGAAATGTTGCAAATTTCAATTCCACATGGAGTTAGAACATGAAGATGTATTCCGTCAAGAAGCTCCGCTACGGCAGGATGTACTTATCAGCACAAGTAGGACTTCGTTGCTCAAGTGCAGAGAGTGGAACAAAGATGTTATTTTCAAGATGGAACAAGAGAAAGCAGAGGAGGCTATTTAGTGGTAGAAACTAAAGATTGTTCCTAAGAGAACTGGATATTTTCATGGAGACTTGCTGCAAAGTGGTATCTTTAAACAAGGTTTGTCTTAAAAGAGGCAGGTCTTTCTAGCTTCTTGGTGATAAAAGTCACATCGTTATATGTTGGCCTCCTCTAGTTCCACAAAGGAGGGCATGGGCAGAAGACGCTGATGGAAGTTAGGCAGAATTTTAATGGCTTTTAAAAAATTTTTTAATTCGTGGGATTAGAATTCACAGAGGTATTTATTGAATCAGGGCCCTGATCACTGTTACCAGGCAAAAGAGGTAAGTCATTTAGAAACTCAGAGAAGCAAAATTGTATTTTGTAATAAGCAATCAGAAAATATTTCACAGAGAAAAAGTATTTGGTCTGAGATTTGAAATGCTGGGAGCAATCTGTGTGACGGTTATGGGAGAAAAGCAGACACAAAAATGGGAATTAGGAGCTTGAGATGAATCTTTTTTTTTTTTTAAATGAAAGAAAAGAAAATCAAAAAACCAAAGGGTTGTACACTACTATCTTCTTCCATTTTAGGAAAACAGAGTACGGAGATTTAATTTCAAACTCTGACGTTATCTCTTACTTCCTGAAGGATTTACTTGACTTACCTCTCAGTTTACTCATTTGTAACAAATATCCCTAATAATACTGTAGAAAGGTTTAAATAAAGTAGCAGAAGGTAAATGCTTAGCTTTTACTAAGATTTTTAAAAATGTTTTCTGCAACCCTTCAAACAAATAGTTTAAAAGAAAAATATTCTTTTATAAGACTTCTAGTTCTCCAAAAAAGACATTGTAAAAAATAAATGCACTTGAGGCAGACTAAGAAAGGCTTCTCAGCTAACATTTAGGTTGAGATTCACAATGATTTCCTACAAAATGCGGCAGAGGTGAGTTACCTGGGGAAATAAGTGTCAGCCTTAGGAAATTCACAAATTTTTCCTGCACTCCCTCCATCCCCACAGGATAGCTCTTCCTAGTAAATTCCCAAGCATCTTTTAAGTTGTTACCTATACATTATTAAGGCCAAAAATAATGTCCTGATATTTCCAGGCAGGTAAGGGCTTCATGCTAGTAATAATCATACAGCTTATTTGTGCCCCGACTGGGATACATCATATACTGACATATCTGTCCCAGCCCTGCCCTGAGAGGTCACTGAATAAAAGGACCATGTGTCAATATTGTTTGTATCCGCAACAACTATAAAGTATCTGGAACATAAAAAGAGCATAATAAATGCCTGCTAGAAAATAAACCAGAAGGAAAATAATAGCTCCTGATAGGGAAACCGAAAGCCAAGTACAAACAATGAATTTTGTTTAGAAATTTTGTCTACGGCTAAGTGCGATTTAATGGTGTTTGTTGCTTGATATAACACACGAAGCAAGAAAAAAGGAAGAAAGGGAAGGAAAGAAGGGACAAGGAAGAAGCTAAATAACTACCCCCAAACCAAGCAAACAAAAAAAAGAAAAGAAAAGAAATTCTATGTAACAACTACTGTAATGAGCAGGAACCCAAACCAAAATGATCATGATCAGTCGTCAAAAATTTTTGAAGCTTCTTGTAACTAGTTTCACAAATCTCTTACTACAAGCCATCTGCTAGGTTTCTGACATTATTTATTTTTCACAAGCATTCTTTGGAATTTTAATACGAAGGCCCTCATAGTAAGATATTATTTACTTAAAAATGTTTCATGAAATTTTGGTCCTCTTTGAACTTATACAGAATAGAGGATTGGGTAAAGTTCTGTGACTTTCAATTGTAAATATTTATAATTAAAGCCAACATATGGGAATGGCAGGTGGTCATCTCCCTCAATAATGGCTATGATATGAGTTAATTTACAAAGCTAAATTTTAGAGCAGTGAGTTCCAAAATGCAAAATCCATGCAAAGAAAATAGCACTTTTAGGGCTATGCCCATCAGTTATTAACTGATTCAAAACAATGAACCCTTTAACATCCAAAGCTTTGTTAAGCAAATTTCATGGTATATTCTAGTATCCAAAGCACAATGATCCTGTTCGCTAACAATTTCATAATAAATGACTAGGGGGGAAGAAAGTAATTTATTTTTATGAAATGCTTGAAGAGATACTATGGGGTTCACTAGAACTATTTTTAAAAATCCTTTTAAGTAAGTAGTTTATCTCTGATGACAGGACATACCTGCCCCCAACCTATTAACTGTGGGTAATTTTAAAAATAGGATTGCATTCTTGGAAATAAAACTAGGAAATTGTACTGGCCATATTCCATTCACCATGCCAAGTGAATAAGGAAATGGCCCTGCCAAACCTGATTCAAGTAAGAAAGCATTCACAAAGCTGTAACAAGACCTTTAAGGTTTGCTTCTTCCAACTATTACAAACAAAGGATGATGAAGTCATGTACCTAACACTTCTCATGTCCAGAAGACTTAACTCAAGTTTTGGTTTTCCATGTTAACACAACCAAACAATCCATAATTAATCAACAAAGGAGCAAAAATAAACACATTTTGAAGACGTATGAACATCTACAGTGATTCCATCTTGAAGAGATAACACCCTTTGCTGAAGGAGAATGGTAGGAAGGAAGAAACAATAGTTCTCTTTTTTCTATCATTCTAATTCTATTTTAATATTAAAATTATGACTAGCATGAATTTCTCATTTATTAGTCCTTACTTAAATATAATACTGGTCGACATCCACTGATTCAGTATGAAATTATCACCTAAGCACCTCATTTTCTATTACAAGTCAAAGACAAGAAAAGAAAAATAATCTGCTTCCATGAAGATTTTTAACTACAAGATATTAGATATTTCCAGATGGGCTCTAGATGGAAGCCGGATGTACAAGACAAAGAGTTGACAGTCACCAAGTAGCAACAAGTGGATGAATATAACCAGTTTGTGTTTCTGTTGCCTGGAATGTCTGTGCCTGTACAATGATGCCATTAATCTATATATAGACTTGTAGAGTATATTTGCACTGCAAGTCAAAGACTAACAGCTCCTAATGAATCAGACTAAGGTTTTTGCTCCTGTTCTGTCAATAACAGATTCCATGCACTAGGCAACTCAAGTTATGTCTCTGAGCATTAGTATTTTTGTCTGAATTATATTTCGCCTTAAGTTCTAGGACTATAAACTTCTATGGTGATGAATCTACCCTAACAGGGTTCTTAACACCAACAAAATTGCACTAATTGCCATGTGTGTGAAGGGTATTATATTTATGTTTACACAGACACACATAAATGTAGTCTAGAATGTCATGTTAGGACCAAACTGCGAAGGGTATTAAATTCTGTAACATACCAGACTATGTTCTATAACTGATGAGGACGCTTAAAAGCTTTTTCAGCCCAAGGGTAATCATCTTATGATTATATTTTTGTTTTTAAAAGAGCGCTACACCATACATGACAGATGAAAAAGATAAATGACTACAGTCAAGGACATATGACAGGAAGCTATTTTACAGTGGAGAAAATGGGGCTATGATGTAGGAAAGGAGAGGAAAACCACAGGTAAAGTATTTGGGGAACAAAGTCAGTAAGACAGTGGTCAGTTATATGTGCAATGAAGACTAGGAAAGGCCAATGAGGTGAATACAAAGGGACAGGAGGCAAGAACAGCCTTTTAGATTTTTACAGTCAAATGCCATTGTATTGAATATGATCACTCAGTTTGAATATACATGGAGAACAAGGGAAAAAAAATAATGAAAAGAAGTTTTGAAGACCACAACTTCTAACAGTAGGCAGAAGGTGAATGATCTACAAAAATTCTGTAAAGAAAGCACTGGAAGAACAGAGAGGGAACCAGGTGTAATCAACCTATAAAAGCCAAAGGAATAAGTAGTATTTAAGAAATAAAACCTTGCCCAGTACTGTCAAACAGTGCAGATCTGAAAAGAAAATGATCCCTGGAAAGAATCCACTGGAGTTGGGAAGGTCATCGATGGCACTGTTCCACGTGGTCCCCTGGGAGGGGTAGTGACTTATGTCTGAACGCAGTTGATGAGGTGGTGACTGTTGACTCTTCCACATCTTCCTTGGTATGAAAATCAGGAAGGATTTAATGGAGTAGAAGAGATGAAGAAATTTCTTAAAGAAGTAGCTAATGGAATAAATAACCAAACTAGTTTTTGATATAAAAGGAAGATTTGGGGATCCTTAAATACTTTATTAAGAAGCCACCAGAGAGGGAAAAGTTGAATACACAGGAGAGAGTGCAAATATTGATAAATACCTCTGTGGGAGAGGAGGGGTATGAGCTTATGAGCACAGATGGAAGCATTTTTCAACAGAAGAGAAGACTGCTCCCTTCTGAGACCATGCGTTAGAAATATCAGATATCCCCTTAACCAGTATTCTCCATATATTCTTCTGAAATAACCAAATTCTCAGAGATTCCAGAATTCAGTTTTCAAAAGTCAATTGAAAAATTCAAATTAAAAAAGTTAGGTCAAATGCAAATGAGAAATTTTCTAAGATTCCATTTCAGACCATGCAGTGATTCGGTACCTGTCTTTATCAGAACATCTGTTCCAAATCAGAATACGCCTGAGTAACTAATCACTAATTTATCAGACAGTTCTGAACTTAAGCCAGGAACAGCAGGGAGGAGGTGAGGTGTTCCGGCCTTTCTCACGTTTCTGTGCAGCGTTCCCCTCTGCTGTGTATAGACCATCTCCTTATATTCTCCACGTCAAAATCAATTCAAAACGAATGCGCCATCTTACCCACTCACTGAACTTCCCCAACCTAAATCATTCTCTCAGTTTCCATGCTCGACAGGATGAAGGAGGAGCTCTTAATTGTACAAGTAATTTCTATGTCCCCAGATATTTTAAATGAAACAAAACTCTTATTTTCTGCATACATTTCAATTGCTTGTGCTACATTCATATATCCAGGTTTTGTGGGGTCTGAAGGTGATATACTCTGTGGGGATCTTATATAAATAAAAAATATATATGAATCTCTAAATTCAAAATGAGATGCAGGGCTCATTAAAGGGGAGGTTAAGTGAGAGACATGGAGAATTAGCCTTCATTAGCTCCACCTGAATCTGGACATTTGAAGTTATACTTCAGAAAATGAGCTATAATTGTTTTGGTTTTCCATGAAGCTGACAATCCAGGCAGCACAGAGATCCAAACAGACCCCACAACAAGGAAAAGTTACTATTTGCTATCTCGCATTCTCACGTATGCCTTCAATAAGCTTCCATTACCAGAGTGACTGCAAAATTTTTGAATTTCTTGTGGTCTCATTGGCATTTCAGCCCAGATCACAGTCTGAGATTCATCTCTGAGATGCTTCCAGATTCAAGCACACACTCAGTATTAAATCTGCTTTCATTTTGTCTTTTGGTTTCGTCCCTCCCTCTGAATGTTCATTACCGTTCATCGAGTGTTGACAATTTCCCCACCAGGCTTGCTGCCTAAAGCCCTTCACTTCTGTTACCCCACTGACATGATATACTTGCGCTAGATTAAACTTCCTAAAACTCTGCTTTATAAGCATTACATTCTTGATCCCAAAACCTTCAGTGGGTCCTCCCCACACACAAAATAAGATTCAAATAAACTGGCAGTCAAGGCCTATCCCAATCTAAGTCCTACATTTACCCTTATTTACTCTCATTTACTCCTACTACACTCCTATATGACACTATATTTCAGACAAATTAGTTTATTGTTTGCTCCACATTCAACTTAATGCATGGCCTTTCATGGATGCTTTTCCCCCATGTGGAATATTTTCAGTCCTTCTTACACCATCTATTAAGCCATTATCTGTTCTACATGAGCAATTTGAAATGTTACACAAATCTTTTTCAAATTTTAGCAACAACTTACTTTTTAATTGCCTAATCACTCTCATGGTACTCAATTATCTACTTACTTTGAGATTCATCTTTTATTATTTACTTCCTATTGGCTCATAAAGACCACAAACCCTTTGAGTTTAGGAGACATTTAGTCAACTTATTTATTTCTCTGAACACTTAGCATATGGCTCTGTGTTTAGAAGAACATAAATATTGCTTCATAAGGATTTGAATTTCGAAAAATAACAAATCTAGACACCAGTGGCAATAAAAAAAGCTGCGATTTTATCATGGATACGTGTGTTCTTTCTGCTTTAAAATAATCATAAAGAAATAGGTTATTTTCTTTTCCAAGTTCTGCAAACCCAATTAGTACCTGAAACCCCAGCTTTATTCTTTTCTAATGTTATCTACAGGAAAAAAAAAAATGGTTAGGCAGGAACAACAAGCAGCTTCTTGCTTGATGACAGAAAATGACAAGTGGGTTTTCACATACATCCTTGAAGATGTGCTCCATATAGTAGGAAACTAACTGAAGTTGTAACAACCCATTTTGTCAACTGTTTCAACAGTGATATGCAGAATCCCTTGGATTCTCAATCACCTAGGAGATGACGGATTACAGGGATCAGTCTGTTCCACTTTCTTCAGCTGTGCCCAGTGCCATGTTTGTTTGCAATTTCCTCATATTTTGCAGGTACCTATTATTGAATTCTTTATAAAAGCCCCCTGTGCATGAGATTACAAAATATGTTTTTTAAAAATGCTTGAACACTTTATCCAGCTAATTATCTTCTATTTCCAGTATTTTAAGTTGCTAGATAATCAATTTTTCTGCCTAGTGCCTAATGCTTCCAAATAAATGTTGCTAATTCAATTTAAATGAACACCATGATTAAGATGTTAAATTCAGTGAAAATAACATGATCTTCATAAGTTTCTAAAATTTTGGATTGCTCTTGATCACAAGATCTTAATAATCAAAGCGTTCTAAAATCAACGTCACTTTTATATACAAGCAAATGGCTTTTCCATGTTCTATGGAGAATTCTGCGCTAGTCCACCATTGTTAAAGCTGTAGCACAATTATCCACATACCCATACAGCACACCATTTCTTTCTTTTCAATTGTAGTAATAGCACAAGGAATCTGTTATGCCACCTACGAGCGAGCAAGTCTCATTTCTCATCGAATCTGACAGTTTCCCACTGCTTTGATAAGAAAGAGCATTTTGTTTTTAAAATGGAAGTTACTGAATACTGCATTTCACTAAATTATTACTTGATGGGAAGGGAAAATGTACCCACACAGCCAAGAAAGTATATTTATCCCGACTCTTCCCACATGAATATTTAACTTAGCAACATAAGAGTCTTCATTTATAGGTGTAAGCCTCCGGACATTTTAAAAGAATTTCCATCATTTGATATTTTTTGCTCATTATGCAAAGATATTTCTGTTTAAACTTTCAAGGTGCTACGTTTGGAAAATTAGAGAGCATTTTTTTATTCCAGAAATTCAAGTTTGTATCATATATGATTATCTTTAAATGTTACATGCGTGTATGCATATGTGCATGCATATGTATATATACATGAAATATATATATTTCTATGTGTATTTGTTAACTTCATTATTTTTTAAAGTTATTATATTTGCCTTTTAGGACCCAGAATTTATTGTCAGTCTACTGTAATCATTTTGCTTGCTCCTTCTCTGAACCTCTTTATGTATGTGGTGATTTTAAACTTTGTACTTCATGGGGCTCAGATCCAGCTTCTAATATATCTTAAAAAGCAGCAGCTCAGGAAACTGCAGAAAGTACAGCTCTTTATGTTTTACGAGACAAAGCTTTGGCAGAAGACAATTCATGCAATAAATGAGGGCATAGTAAGTGACATGTTAGAAAAAAAATTTGTGACAAAATTGACCGCAAAAAAGTTGAAATCTATAATATATGAAGAACTCTCATTAATTCATAAAAAGGACAAACAAAGCAAGAGAGTTGACAGAATATATGAATAAACAACTCACAGAAGAGTAAGTTTAAATAAATCATATAAAAAGGAAATGTATTTATAATACTGAAGGGAATGTAAATTAATATAACCAGTTATATTTCATATTTATCATCTGGAAAAAATTTAAAAGATGGACTTAATATTGAAGGGGAAACAGGAAAAATAATTCAATCATACATTTCACATCCATAATTTGAGATTAATAGTATGATCCATATCATAGGTCTTACATCTAACAGCCACAGATAAGTGAGCAAATCTCATTTCACCCTTGCCAGCACTGAATTTTACAATTTCGCCTTGCTTTGATAAGAAACAGCATTCATTTTGTAATTGGCATTTATTTGCTGAATCGTGAGTTTCACCAAATTACTAAACGACTGGTGAAAAGGAAAAACGTAGTGTTCAAAACAAACACAGACCGAAGCCAATTCTATTTCCTAGGAAGTAGAGTAATATATTTCTGAAGTGTGATCATCTTTCATTTAGCCAAACACCAAACTGGGCAAATTTTCTATGCAAAATAAATTCTCTTTACCCGTAACTTTTACTCTTTCTCTCCATTTTACAGTATCATATAGAAAAAAAAGAAGGTATAACAAAGAAAGAGTAGAGTAGCTTTAACTTAAAAATAAAGGGAAAAAAACTCAAAATGACCAGGGTAACCAGAGAAAGAATAATGGGAAAGTGGAATAAAAAAGAAAAAAAGTGAAGAATGAAGACAGGTACCTGGGGCAAGTAAATGTTCCCACAGGACTTAGCAGTTCGCTACAGCATCTACGAGTGAGCAAAGTATGGAACAAAATTTCCTGTCTAAGGTGTGGCTGAGGTGAGTTTAGAATAATGATATTAATATCAAATTAATTTTTTGCCTCATTGTCTAGAAAGAGGGAGACTTCTATCATGAAGGGTCATCCTAAAGAATCTTCTGGAGATTTCTCCTGAATTCTCAGACAATATTATAAATGTGATTCATATACCAAGTAATAAGACCCATTTAAATAATCAGTTGTGACAAGACATGTTATTAAAACTGTACATGACTTATATTTAAATCACTGAAACAGGTACTACCAAGAAGAGAACAAATGATTGAGGACATAGCATTATGGTTTATTTTCATTTATAATCCCTTATCTCTTCATTCTGTCTTCCCTTCCCTCATGTACTTTATCACTATTATTCTGCCTTCATGCTGATAGTTTAGATTTAGCTACTCCCAGCCAAAGATACGTTCTTTCCACAGGACACCTTTAGGCACCTTATTCTAGAACTGGGGTTACAAATTCCTGGACAGAATAAGCTCACAAACCTACCATCATACCCCAGAAGAAAGGAAAAGAAAGGAAAGGAAAGGAAAAAAATCTGCTTTATCAATGTCTAAAAATGATACTTCCATGGATAACAATGTTAAGTGAAATTTCTCTACAATTTTTGTGCCCTCTTTGGTGTCATGCAGTTTTGTTTTTGTAAAACAAACCAACAAAAACTTGGAGTTTCATTACTCCACGCATTTGCAGGTACTCATCAATGCACTGGGTTTTAAAAAACTTCCAGTAGAATTTAAACTTTTTAGAATAATTATACTTGAAAGCTCATTTAAACAATCTTCATATTTAATTCATTAGTATGAAAATTCTTTGGATTGTATGGCTAAGTAACTTGATATGCAAAACAACTTACGGTTTTCTCCTCTGACTCAAGATGCCTTTATGCTACTGACAAAAATAAACACTCTCGTGTCCTCTGATGTAATAAACTATGTGACCTACACAGTTCCAGGCACTCTCTACACATCACACTCATCACCATGGCAACCATGCAAAGCAGGTATCACTCTATCCACCTCACACAGAAAAATCAGTAAAGTTGTATAATTTGCTTAAAGCCACAAAAGTAAAAATTGGCGAAGGTAAAATTAAAACCTAGTCCTCTCTCATACTTCTAAAATTGTATTCACCCATTTCAGTACCGTCTACAGTTTGGGGTATTTCAGTGGTTGTATACCTTTTCTTAACTCTCACCAGAAAGAAAAAGATACAGAATAGTTCCATTGTCCTAAACAGTTTTCTCATGGCCCTTTTAGTTTATTTCCTCTCCCAATATCCAGCCCAGGGAACCACCAGTCTCCTTTCTGTCTCTACTATACATTTTTCCTAAAGTTCACATGAATGGATCACACAGGACGTAGTCTTCTGTGTGATTATTTTTACTGATCATAATGTTTTAAGATTTAGTTGTATTCTTGTTAATATTTTCTTTTTTCCTACTGAATAATGTCGCTATTTGCTTATCTTTTCACTAATTAATGGGTATTTGGATTGTTTCTAGTTTTTTTATTATTATACATAATGCTGACATTTTCACATCTTTCTTGCAGAAAATATCAAAGAGTAGGGTTGCTGACTGTTACCATTAATGTATGTTCCACTTTATGAAGGTACTGCTATAACTGGTTTCCCACGTGGCTGTGACAGTTAGCATTCCCACGAGCACTGTATGAGTTCTGGTCACTCCATATTCTTGCCAAAAGTAGGCATTGTCAGCCTTTTCAATTTTGGCTAATCGAATGGGTATATAGCGATACCCCCCTGTAGTTTATTTTGTAATTCTCTGATGACAAGTGATATTAAACATCTTTTTATGTGTTTATTAGTCATGTATATGTTCTTTGTGAAGTGTCTCTCCAAACCTCTTGTCCAGTTTTAATTGAATTATCTGTTACTAATTTGTAAGATTTATTTATACAGTTGACCCTTGAACAATATGGGTTTGAACCACACAGGTCCACTTACACATGGATTTTTTTTCCAATAGTACATACTACAGTCCTACAGAATCAGCAGTTCCCTGAACCCTCAGATGTGGAACCACACATATTCAGGAACCACCAGTACCACAGAACCACAGATATACACAGGGCTGACTATATATATAAATCAAACTTGGGTTTTCAACTGTGCGGATAGTCAGCACCTCTAAACCTGCATTTACCAACTGAATGTACTTGCTAAAAGCCTTCCTTTTATTTAATATATTTTTTGGAAATGTTTTTGTGGCTTGTCTTTTCATTCCTTAAATATATCTTCTAAAGAATACACGTCATTAATTTTGATGAAATCTACTTAATAGTTGCTTTTCTGTTTATAGTTCATATCTAGTTTTTATTCTGGTATAAGAAATTTTTCTGTAATTCAGTGACACAAAGACCTCTCCAAAGTTTTCTTTTAGTAATGTGAAAATTTGATCTCTTACAAGTGGGTCTATAATTCACATTCAGTTAATACTTACGGATGATGTTAGGTAAAGGTCAAGTTTTGGTTTTTTGCCATATATGTATCCTGTTGTTCCAGCATCATTTGTTGAAAAAGCTGTATTTTCTTCATTGGGTTACACTGGCATCTGGATCATACATTAACTGAGCACACAAATGTGGGTCTGTTTCCAGAAAATCTATTTTCTCTCCCTGATCTATATCTCTAGCCTTATACCAACACCACGCTATCTTGATTATTGTATAACAGGTCTTGATATTGGCTAATGTAAGCTCTCCAATTTTATTCTTTAAAAGAAATTTTGGTGTGTATCTAAACCACCATGCTGTACACTAGAGACTAACACAACATTGAAGATTGACTAAACATCACTAAAAAGGTAAATAGATAGAAAAGTCTCTAACAAAGACCTGCCCAAAAAAAGATAGAAAAAGAAAAGAAAAGAAAAGAAAAGAAAAGAAGAGAAAGAAAGAAAAGAAAGAAAAGAGAAAGGAAAGGGAAGGGAAGGGAAGGAATCTTGCCTTTTTTAGGAAATTTGCCTTTTCCTATCAATAACTAGTTTTTAGATATTTACCAAAAACCGTGATATGTGTATGGCAGTGAATGTATCAAACCTCTAAATCGGTTTGGAGGTGTGATAAAGACTCCATTTTGGAGTTGGCTGTCAGCTCTTAGCCTCAGTCTTGCCTCTTCTCCCACCTGACACCCTGACAAGCTGTTCAGAAAGCCTGAGTGCTCCCTCCCATGGTGTCGGCAGGAGATTCCAAGGACACAAGCCCCTGCCTTTGCAAAGGGACCCTCTGGTCAAATCCAGCTTCTACCCACAGTAAAAACCCAAGTCAATCTCTGGTCTTTGCCTTCTCCACCCACTTTCAGAATGGCTTGGGGGACATACCGTGCTCTCTCCAGAAAGTCTCATTAGCAAAGGAGTAAACATCTTCATACCCTCTTAGTGTGTCTCATGAATCTTAACATCCAAACCAAATTTTGAGTAGGGGGGCCATCCTCATTCTCAGAGTGGTCACTACAGTTGGCGCTGTGAACAGGGTGGTCTACACAATGATCACTACCACCATGTGGACTTGTCGACTGGTTCCTCAGCCTCATGACAGGCATGTACTTTGAGCTACTGCCTGATCGCTGGCTTGAGCCTTGAGTTGTGATACTTTGTGATGCATTTCTTGTTTTTGTTTTTTTTTTTTTCCACAAGGACTCTGTGATAAATTTACTTGGCCTAATCGGTCTAAGTCATGATTTTTGATACGTTATCATTCAGGGAGAGGCATATGGGATTGAGTCTCTTCCTAAAAGTGGCCGTGGGTCATGTCCCTTGGCCCAGGCCCACCTTTGTGTCTTAGGATGAATCACGTGTGTTAACTGCAGCATAAGCTGTAACTACTGCTAGACTCAGGGGGATGACTTTCACCCCGTGACTGACTGACTATGTGTCTCAGTCACACACTGGCCCCCATTTCAGGGGGTGCTCACGGCAGAGACCATACCCTGTGCAGTGTCAGGGCCCCTCGGGTGGTCATTCATGTGGAGGAAGAGCAGGAACAATCTGAAGAGCAACCACTTTGTGAAGATTTGAGTTACTGAGAGCCGCACTCCTAGAATCACATGACTCATCAAGACCCTACAAAATGCCCTAGTTGCTACTGCTGCTGCCTATGCCCTTGCTGAAAAGAGGATCCTCATCCTCTGGGTTATAGGGAAGAACCCCTATGGCACACCCACGGCATTAATTCCACCACTGACACGAGGCCTCGAATCCTGGTCATACTGATTGGAAGTTCACAGGTGGAGGAAACATATGAAATGCAAGCAGATGAGAGAGAAAATACCCCCCACATGTGCGCACACACAGACACACAAAGTATGTCTGGTCACCATAAAAGAGAGACAGAGACAAGAAAGAAGATAAAAAAAAACCCAACCAACCAAACAAAAATCACACATTTGGATACAGGGGGAGGAAAAATAAAGTCTGAGAGTTCTACAATTCAGTTTCATCTAAATGGATATACAAAATGTACTAGAAATTACACAACGGAAGACAAAAAGTATGCTGTTTGTGTTTTTGCACATTTATAATGTAGCTTCTGAATCAACTTTAACATCTGCTGAAATGGACCACCTGGGCAATCTTCGTGACCTTCATCAATACTAAGACTCAAACTGCAGGCATACTTGGGAATCCCGCTAAATTTTAAAAGGGTACCACTTATAATCTTATCGAATAGAGAAAAAATAGGTGTGCTTCATCTTAACCATCAGACTAGTTAGTTACTGCCTTTCTTAGATTCCCCACGGTCATAGCACTCAGTGCTCTTGAGAATCCTACAGTGGACATGCTTGCGGAGACCCAACGAGTGATAAGTGGAAGGCGTCTTTGACACCTACAGTTTGGTTTGTCAGATGGAACCCTACGAAAGTTCCCCCCACTTTAAACAGTTAGTAGAGGTCAATCTTAGACAAAACAGCATCTTCAAGAATTGAAATTGATTATATGAGACTTATTTAGAAAAAGGGTGATTAGGCTTTGGAATGACTTGCTTAAGTATGATCTTCCATCCTCATGGAGGTTACCCAAACATCTTTCCAAAAGCACAGCTATGCCTGTTTCCTCCCATTTGGAAGACTTTTCCTGACTGCACACTTACACTCAAAGGATTTCCTGAGTCGCATTCAGAGCGTGTCTTTGTCCCCTGGGGAGCCATAATCCTTCTCTGCTTATGGGCATCGTACCTGGCAGGTGGTTAACTCCACCCTCCACTTGCCGGAATTCTCTTTCCCGTGTATAATGCCCATTTCAAATCTCAAACTGTTCTGTCCTTTCCCTGGCATTTCTAGAATATCAGAACAATCACCCTTTTCCCAGCACACTATGTGAAAGTCATCTGTAGCATTTAGTTCATGCTAAAGAGATCAACAGAAACTTTTAAGACTGCCTCCAATTAGAAGCAGCACGAAGTTCCTTCAGGAAAAGTGATGCCATCTTCCATGCATACAGCGTTTCATAGATTACAGAGTGTTTCCATACACATCATCTGTCTTTTTCTCCAAAGGGTACATAAAGCACTCCCCCATTTTACACACAGCAAGACCGAGGTTCAGTGAGACTAAGGTGTTTACCCAAAATAGTAGGTAACACTTGCAAAAAGCCACCAATCGTTTCCCCTGGTCCCCAGCTCACCCCTGCCCCCACCCAGGGCTCTTTCTACCATATTACACAGATTCATGGTTTTCTCCTTGTATCATCTTGCTCACGCTACCACCTTGATTTATTTTAACATTCATAAACCTACCTAAATATCTTGATTCGTACTGTGTTTGATGTAATAAAGACATTCTTAACACGGAAAAAACTTAAGATCGGTGGAAACCAACCTTGACCTGAACTATGCCAAATAAATGACTCATTTAAAAAATCTATGTAAATGCACACTAGGATTGAAGAATTTTAAAAATATTAATCCATTCTATATAAAAATATAATAATTGAATATATACTATGACTGAAACTTTTAAAACATATTAATCCAGTCTAGGTAAGAGAGATAAACAGTAACCCAAAATAAATAAATAAAAGCTTAAAAGTGACCCAAATATTTCCCTAATTCAATTTAATATGATTAAATGTCCTTGCAATATAGAGATAAATAAAATAAGTTTCCTTTCAAGAGATTATAGTTAATACAAGTGTTTCCTTTGTGCCACTTCGGTTTAGTATAATTGCAAACCTTACCGTTCGCAGTTCAGTTCTTTCAGAAAACTGGCTCCAGACTCTGGGACGCTCATGAATACTGCCAATTCCGTGTTCTGTTTTCCTCTTCTTCCATGGTCAATAATCTGCAGGGAAATAATTTTCTTTCTTTTATTTGTTCACATTTCTTCCCTCTCCTTTTTTCTTCCTTTCCTCCACCCTGACAGAATTTCCCCTCTCTCTCTAACCCGTTGAGGTTCATATTTTCTGCTGGTGGGTAACGGAGAACATCTTCGTCATTGCTCTGTAAGTTCTCCTTCCACTAAGGCTCCCAGTTCTCTCAGTAACTTCCACAGGCCCATCTGCTGGAACCACAGCTCTCCCTCCACAGCCACGGATGCTGTCACCATGTCTGTAGCCATGCCCTCATTCTAAGAGTCATCATTCACTCACAGGTTTTGAAAAAGTTCATTTGGTTCTCCTAAAAATACCATCGAAATGGAAACATTTTATTGAGACCATTTTTCAAATCAGGTAACAGGCAGAGAGACATTTAGTACTTTCCCCAAATGCTTGAAAAGTCAATCCAATTTTATCTTTTTCTAAAAGGGGACTATAGTCTAGGTCTCCCAATTCTTATCACAGGATTTTTTGATAGTGTTTATATTTATAACATCACTTACAATTTGATTAATACAAATTTTTTGTAAATCTATATAATGTCATAATCAAGTAACCCATTGGAGAACTAAACAATCCAATTTGAGAACTAAACATTCGTATGTTTCAGAAATTTTTCTTGAGTATGGATGTCATAAAACATTAGTAGTACCAAAGAAATAAAATTTGACCTGAACAAGTGACAGTTAGAGTTTGTATTTCAACAGTTTTTTTTTTCTTTCTCAGATGTAAATCACCTAGGATTCCTTTTTAGCTTAATATTAATTAACATATATTCTCTTTTCCCTTCCTCAAATTTATCTAGTCATTTCCTTGAATCAAGAACAGTATTTAGAAACACTATCTTTCCTTCAGTTTGGTGGTATGCAGAGATATATATATATATATATAATTCTCCTATGCATGGAGAGACACATTATTAGCTTTTTCACTAAATCAGGTCAGGTAAAATCAAAAACTCTTTAAAACTCAAAAAAAGTTCACATAAAATCCCATTGACCTCAGTCCATTTCTGATTTACTTAACTTTTCCTGATTTGTGCTGAGTATTTGGCTACAGGATTGTGGCTTTTTATGAATCCAAGAAGTCAATTGAAAGATAGAACATGAATTTTCCTCTCTTGCTAAATTTATAAAATAATGAAATAACAGAAATGATTATTAATCTAATATTACCATCTTAAGTTTATTTTTAAATCAATATTTTAAGATGGAGCTAAGATAACAAGAGTTAGAAAAATTACAAACAACATCAGAGTTCCATTTGCTTTTCCAAGAGTTTCCATGACATTAATTCTAGCAAACTATTCCAGGCTGCCCTCCTGCATAAACCGCTGGTTCCTCATAATGGTGTATGGCATTTCAACTTCAAACCTACCCTCAATAAACAGGATAAAGAATTACTGTGCTCATGTATAAACTGCTTTGTGACTTGATGTTTATCTACCATAATCAATAATACCCAAATGAAAAAAAAAATCAAAGCATATGAAAAGTAAAAAAAAATTTTATTTCATATGCTAAGCAAAATTTTTGTTCTTTCCTGAAGTAGAGAAAATATTAAAACAGTAAGTGCCAGAAGGTTAACATCATAAAAAAAGCTGTTCATATAAATTAAGTGTAAAGTTTGATGAATCCACCTGGTATCTAAAGGCGATTTTGTTTATGCACTTAATGATTTCTTCAGATGTATAATCTGGTCTAGCTCCTCTAATTCATCAGCCTGAACCGTCCTCGGTAAACCCTCAAATAATGTAATAAACATTATCTAGGAAAATACATTATACTCCAATGCAGTATCTTCCTATGTAAAGAGGTCTGAAAAAAAATGAGGCAGTCCAAACAGCCTTCAACAGCGCCACAAGTTAACCAAATTGAAAAATAAATTCATTGAGCCGAACACTTAGTTTTTAAATTAAATTCTAAAGTAAATGTTCTCCGTTCCCGTCGTATCAATTTAGGTCACAGCTTAGGTATTGAGAAGACTGGACTCTGCTCTTTCAGGGATTTTTTCTCTGCTCTCAAAGCTATTACTTTCTTTAGTAACTATTCATTGCCATTTTAAAGTTCATACTAAGCGAAACATTCTAAGGCTTTAGCTTTGATGGTGACCGTCACACACACACACAAAGTCGAGATGTCACGATGTGCCTTCTACTGCTCCCATGAGGAAAATGCACTCATGACTTTGCTGTCTACTTAAAACTTTAAGACCACATGATATGAGAATTCTTGCCTTCCCTTATTCGGCTGGAATAAAAAGAAAAACGAAATTTGGGATTAAGGTTCTTGTGAGTTGCTAGCTATGGCCCTTCTCTCATTTTATTTATTTATCCAATGAATATTTATTGAGCAGTGACCATGTGCCAGGGACCAACTGGAGTGAACAAACCCAACAACGTACTACCTTCCCTGTGGAGCGTACATTCTAGTGGATGTGACAGAACTGAAACAAATCCAATCCATCGGCAGCTAGACAGAGATATCAAAAGTGGACTATCTTGATAGAATATGATAGAAGTACCATTTTCAATAGAATGGGCAGAAAGAAGTTCTCTGAAGAAATAACATGATTGAAAGAATGAAATAAGAAATCTAACGGTCATTCCTGGTAGACGGAGTAGTGAGTGCTAAGCTCTGGAATGAGTGAGCTCCCGGAGCTGGTGGGGAGAAAGAAGGAACAAGGGCCGAGCAGGCTCAGCAGAGGGCACCATGGAAGAGGTGGCGGATGAGCTCAGACTCATTGTGGCCAGACTGTGCAGGCCTTGTTAGCCAGGGCACACTGGTTTTGATTCTGTGTAGGATGGGGGTACCGAGTACTGGACGTATTGAGTATAAAAATGGCCTGGATATTTCTTGCTGTAAAAAGTTCACACTAACCATTGATAGAGAATGGACAAGTTATTTAAACTCTCAGATCTCAACGTCTTGGTCTCGAAATAGGAACCCTCACGTTGACCTAGTGTGCCCCGTGATCACTGAATAAATTAGCCTGCGTAATATCATAGCGAGAGCCCAGTAAAGTATTTCCTTTTCTGTGTTTCCTTATCTCGAGCTAAAGAAAATGATATCCCCGTTCCTTTCCAAGTGAATTTCCCTTATAACCCCTATTTCCCTCATCCCATCTTTTTTTCTGACTCTGCCAGGTTTTTCTGTCAAACATTTTCCTCTCTATCCTCTATCTTTCTTCCAAATGATTTATTCTCCCAGTCTAAAAGCATATTCATGTCCTGTTACCTCAAACAACAACAATTTTTCTGCAATCCTGCTACTTCAGATATTCAAAATGCACCACTCTCCTTCATTTTTGTAAAAAATTTCATGGAAGCAATAGTCAATATATAATGCTTCCATTCCTTTCATGTTTCACCATTCCCTCATGTTTATGGCCTGACATTTGCCATTACAATTCTATTGAACCTAAATCCTGATTGTTCTCTCTAGCAGACGAGGCCATGGAAGACTTCAATCATGATGGCAATGGAATAATTCTGTTGCTGCAGGTTCAAGAGTCACATGCTTGCCAAGGCTTCTGAAAGGTGTAGATAAATTTTCAAAACAAGTCTATTCATCATTTTTCATCCTTGGAAAAGGCAACGGCATGAACAAAATCCTGGCTAATAAGGAAGTAAACAAGGTTTCAGAGGAGAGGATGTGGAAAGTTCCAATTAAAAATGACCCTGCTGGGGGCCTTCCCTTCTGCCATGATGGGGGAATTACTACAGGATTTGCCTGCTCACTGTAAACCATTCAACAGGTGGAAAAACTTCATGACAATGGACAAGAGGCATTGCAGAATCTTGATCCATGATATAAAGGATATAAATGGGATGAGGTTTATTGAAATTTCTCCCTAGAGGCACTTATTGGACTGCAGCACAGGCAGAGGGAAAACAAGCAGGCATGATGTCCTGGCTGAGATGAGGAGCCAGGTTTTAGAATTAAAGGAGGCCGAAGTACAAGAATAGATGGAAATCATTATTGGGAAGAAAGAAGCTACGTAGAAAAACAGATGCAGAAATCTATGGAAGGCTCCCTTTGAATGTGCTGCTGAGTAATGAGCTATACATAGTTTAGGGTGAAAGATGCCAGACAACAAACTACCAGGGGGATATAAAAATAATTCCCAGAACTCACACTGGGAGACAGTTGACTTCTTACCAGCCAAATTGGAGAGAATTTACCAAACACCAAAAGCACTCGGGTAGCCCCCAGAAGTGTTCTGTTTTAGCAGTCATCAAGTGCTCACAGTTAGCCAAAACGTACACGTTGACTTGGCTTGACCTAAACTTAGTTAGACTTTTCTCCTTTCCACAAGTCCCCGAACTTCGGTTCATGCTCAAGTACTAACATAAAGAAGATTCCCCCTTATTGGCTCATTTTGGAAAATGACTCAACACAGAGAAGGACATTTCCTACAGATCCCCTCCAGCCATGCTTTCTGCTCACCTCTACTTGCTTGTCCCCCTCTCACAATATTTCTGCCAACCTTGCTGACCCCTTGTAGTGGGTTGAATGGTGGCCTCTCAAAAGATAAGTCCATGCCTTATTCCCCATAATCTGTAGATGTGACCTGTGAATAAAACAATATTGCCTGTCCTGTCAGTGCTAACAAAGGATGGTGCAGCCATCAAGGCATCACGTTGCAGCTGCTCTGATGGTGATCCCTGAGGGAACTCAGGATGGAAACAGGATGCCCACCATCAAGACATCAGCAATCCCTAATGAGGAGACCCAGGATGGGAAGCACAGGATACTGGCCCCAGACAGCGAAGGCGCAAACAAATGATTTAAATGAGCCCAAACTTTTGTATCTTCCCACATATAGAAAAACACTCAAATCCTTAACTTGAGATATCTGGTTTTCTTTAATTAACAGTAATCTTTTGATGTTCCAACTACCTGATCTTTGTTGCAAAAACTCCCATATATCCTGACTCCACCCTTACCCTTAAGAGTCATCTGAGAGGTTGTCTCCTGAGCTTGAAATCCTCAGAAAGTCTACTAATTGAACATAATTATCAACTTTTAGGTTGAACATTTTTTTTTTCAGTCCACATACCATATTTGGAAAAAGAGTCTTTGCAGGTGGAGTTAAGAAAAACAAGAGTTAAGATGGTCCAGCTGGGCCCTAAATCTGATGACAAGTGTCCTTATCAAAAACAGAAGAGGAGGGGACACAGAGAAGAGGATGAAGGCTGAGTGAAGATAGAGGCAGAGACCAGAGTGATGCAGGCACAAGTCAAGGAGTGTCTGCAGAAACTGGAAAAGAAGGACGGTTCTCTCCTAGAGTCTTCAGAGGGAGCACAGCCCTGCTGACACCTGGATTTCACACTTCTGGCCTCCAGACTGTAAAAATAAATTTCTGTTATTTTAAACAACCAATGTTGTGGTAATTATTTATGGCAGCCCTAAGAAATGAATGGTCATCTTTTAAAAAAATACTTTTTCTGTTGTATTTTGTGTTGCCTACAGAGTCTCTTCTTGTTGCATTAGTCTTCTGAACACAGTCTGTCCTTATTTTTGTTTTGCTTTGACAGTATTATGGTTAAATAAGCCCTAAAGAAAAGGCTACTTTAAAACCATTATAACTTACAAAACTAATAAAAAGCCTAGAAAATATAAAGCCAATCACTAGTAGCTTAACTGCCAGTCAACTTGAATTCCTTAAGAAATAATAGAAGGTCTATATGTATATTGGGTCTGCCCCCTGCTTGCTGGTACAGAGATCCTAAAACCCTCCCTTGTAATTTCCTAATTAGGAAAAGCATCTTTTGTTTTAATATTTGATCTTTGACACTGGTTCTGGGGGTTATAGGAGTGCCTTTTATTCTAATGATGCAAATTTCTATGGGCTTCTACAGAACATACGGATGAGGACTGGTCACCAGAAGGATCAAGCCATGAGTAGAAGTTTTGACCTTTCAGTTCTACTCCCCATCCTCTGGGAAAGAGAAAGGACCTGGAGATTGTGTTAATGATTGATCATGCTTAGATGATGAAGCCACCATAAAAATCTCCAAACATACAGGGTTTGGGGGGCTTCCAGGTTGGGGAACTCGTTGACATGCTGGGGGGGTGGCACCCCCACCTTTATGAGAACGGGAACTCCTGCACTTAGGAGATTCTAGACCTTGTGCTAAGTATCTCTTCATCTGGCTGTTCACCTGTGTTCTCTATAATAACTTTTATTAAATAAACCAGTAAGTGTAATTAAGTGCTTCTTTGAGTTCCGTGAGCCATTCTAGCAAATTATTAAATCCAAGGAGGAGGTCATGGGAACCCTGATTCATGGCAGGTCAGTCAGAAGTACAGGTGACAATCTGGGATTGCAATAAAAAAGGTATTGGAGAGAAACTTGGATCTACACAAAGGAATGAAGAGTGACAAACATGCTAAATATGTGAGTAAATATAAAAGACTTTTCCCATTAAAAGTTCTTCAAAAGATAATTGACTAAAGAAAACAATGTTGATACTATAACAATTAAGCATATGAAGAATATATACATGACAAAACCAACAAAAAAGAGGTCTACATAAAACTACCATCGTAAGTTGAACATTATATATAAAATGGTACAGTGTAATTTGAAGTTAGACCATGACAAATTATAAAAGATTTTTATTTTAACCCCTAGAGTAATATCAAAGAAAATAAGTAAAGTTAAAATTCCATTAGTGGACATAAAAAAGAACACTAAAATATACACAATCACCCCATAATAAAGGGGGAAATTAAACTTCTAAGTCTTAGTGTTATTGGAAAGTATCAAAAGTTGTGTCAAAAGTAGTAATTTATATTAGACTGTAACTCATCAAAGATTAATGTTCTAATCTCTAGGAAACCTCTAAAAGAATATATGACAGGTATAACATCAAGCTAATAGAGGAGAAAGATAGAAGAATAAAACATTGATTCATCCAGAAGAAAGCAAGGAATGAGAATAAAAGAAACATTAAAATGTTTGACAAGCAGAAACGTTAATCACAATTTAAAAACTAAGCAACTTGAACCTTATGGATGCTGCTAAAACTAGGGAAAGAAGAAAGTAAAACACTTCAAATACATGTGAGAAAAGAAATTTTGAAAGTGACAAATCATACATCTATTTTAAGATTACAGGAGGAAAAATAACAACAAATTAGCCCTACAATTAAGAAGGAAAAATGACACAGAGAAGCCAAGAATGAAATAGAAAACAAAGATATGAGAGAAAATGACAAAGCTAAGACTTCACTCTTTTAAAAAGGCCAATTAATATTGAAAGACTTCACTGTGAGAGAAACATAATTTTTCCTTATCCATTGGTATGGGGTATCCAGCTCCTATGTTAGGAAATTTGACCTGGCTCTCATCCTATCACATTTAAAGCAAATTCTAGGACAAAAGTGGGGGGTGGGCTGACATACTTGTTATGTATATTGAGGTAACAGGAAATCTCTTTCTGATGTAGAGCACCTACTGTGCACATTCAGAATTACATTAATAAAGATAAATATTAAAACCCCAACAGAGTTCATCAAGATCTTTGAATATAAGATCTTTACTCCACAATTATATTTCTGTATACTAGAGAGATTATACAGAAAATATGCTATCTATGTAAAAAACTGATAAACTGTGCTTCATTAAAATTACTATTTGTTGATGATCAAAAGACAGCATTAAAGAGTAAAAAGTCAAACTACAAACTGGAAGAAGATGTTTGCAGTGCTTAGATCTCATAAAGGCTTTGCATTTACAACACTTACACATCAGTGCAAGAAAAGATAGGCAACCTTATAAAGAAATGGGCAATAATAGATCTGAACAGCCCTTTTATAACAGAAGATTTCAAAAGGTCACTGAGCATATAAGGGAAGGGTCTCAACTTTATTAGCCATCACAAAATATTAACTAGAACCACAGTGAAATATTGCTACTTACCCAAGAGAACAGTTAAATTAAGAAAGGAATAAAACACTATAGCAAGTGTTGGTGAGCAATTAGAATTCTCACATGAATGGTGGGGATTACATTTCTAAAGAGACTCAGGAACTTAGAAGAAAACCTTCAATCACCCAGAAAAAAAGAATTATTCAGTTACACAACAAATGCCACAGAGTACGATATGCTATTAGTTGTGTGTGTGTGTGTGTGTGTGTGTGTGTGTGTGTGTGTGTGTATTTGCATGCATGTGAATATATATACATATAGACACATATATATGAAAGGTCTTGTATTCAGAATACAAAAACTTCAATAAAAGAAAGATCACAGAAAGTAAAAAATGCATAGCTTTCTAGTATATGAAAGGATAGACAACTTCACTCAGAATAAGGAGAAATAAAAATTAAAACTAAACTGAGATACCACTTTTCACAAATCTGAGGAACATTGCAAAAGTTTGACAATATCAACGTATGATGTATCAGATGCTCTAACACGGTGGTAGAGGTAAACAGCTTCCTCATGAAGGCTCAGGGGAGAAATTGGAGGAACCGCTATCAAAATTACAAACCCAAATCTTTTGACTCCAGAGTCTTACTTCTGGGTCTTTATCTTTCAGATATACCAGTATGCGTAAAACAAAACAAAAATAAATTTAAAACTTTAAAAAATATATATATAAATATATATATATATATATATATATATATATATATATATATATATATATATATAAAACTGTCATTGCAGCTTTGATTATGATAAAAGATTAGAAATAATTTATGTCCATTTCTTCTTTTTTTATTGAAGTATAGCTGATTTATCATGTGTTAGTTTCAGGTGTAGAGCAATGTGATTCAGTTATTTATATACATATATGTGTGTGTGTGTATACAAATAGATATTCTTTTTCAGAGTCTTTTCCATTATATAGTATTACAAGATACTGAATATAGTTCCCTGTGCTATACAGTAGGCCCTTGTCATTTGTCTATTTTATATACAGTAGTGTGTATCTGTTAATCCCAAACTCCTAATTTATTTCTAAGGTACATCCACACAGTAGAATACCATGTAGCTCTAGAAAGGACCTGAGAGAGTTATTTTTGTACTCATATAAATAACTAAATGACAACTGAAAAAGGCAAGGTATAGCATGTATACAGTGTTTTGCCTTTTGTGAAAGAAGGGAGAGGCACAGAGAAATGTACCACGTATTTCGACTTGCTGAGTCTGCATAAAAAAAACCAGTGATGAGGAAAGCGACAGCGGGGTATCTGGATTTAGAAGTGGAAGTCGTTTTTTCAATTGATACCTTTTTAGGTCATATTAATTTTTGATTACATGCTTAGATTACATAGTGCACAGAGAACACAGAATAAATATATACATTTAAATATTTTATGAAAGTTAAAGTACCAATCCTTATGCAAAGATGCACTCTGCATTTTGGTGTTACTTCTCCTTTGTTAATGGAAAAAAGATAGTCAATGTAAACTGTTTTTACCATCTTACTTCACTAAAAATGACAACACTGTGTCTGTTTCCCTATTTAATTATTATTGTTTTTATTATTTTAATTATTTATATTATTAAATTATGTCAGTTTATCTGGGATATTCCTGGTAAAAGCACTTAATATAAATTTCTCCATTTTTGGTTTATCTTTTTCTAGGTCTCCACAAACTATGTACTTACTGCACATTTGGTTTCAATCTCATGAAGAAATATCTTCTCTGAATTTTTGGTTATCATTCTTTAAATTTACCGAGAAACTCTGTAAGAAGTAGCCATTTCTTGAGTTACCTGAATATTCTGAATATTTAAACAGGGAAAGCCCATTATACTGCCCCTTGACAACTATATTAAAACAAGTTACTTAAATAATTAAAATTAATGAAAAATATCCTTTTAGAATTTCAAATTAGGAAGAAGTATATTTCTTATGGAAAACTGGTATGTTTCCAGTTACCTGGATTTATTGCTGAATCTACATTAAATAAATTAATCCTTAGTTTGTAGATGTTAAATATTTTATCAATTAATCTTAAATATTTGAAACATTTCATTATAACATGTTAGTGCTTCTGTTTATATTAAAATTCACCTCAAATCATTTTTGAAAGGAAGTAGGACATAAGTTAATGTTAGTTTTCTATGGCTGACATAACAGATTACCATTAGCTTAGCACCTTAAAACAACATAAACTTATTATCTCACAGTTCTACACACCAGAGGCCTAGGTTGGATGAGCTGGTTTCTCCACTAGAGGCTACACAGGTTACAGGAAATCAAGGTGTCCCCAACTGGTCTGTTATCAAGATGCTCTAGGAAAAATCTATTTCCAACCCCATGCATATTGTTAGTGGAATCTACTTTCTTTGCCAGCTCTCATCTGGGGGCCACACTTCATCCCTAGTGGCCACGCTGTGGACCTTGCACGTGGACCTCTACATCTCAAAGCCAGCAGTGGCGTTTCCACCCTCATCTCCCTCATCAGTCTTGAAGTCTCTCTGACTTCTTCTACCACATCACTCTTCTACCTCCAGCCAGAGAAAACTCTTTGCTTTAAAGGATTCATGTGATTAAACTATGGCCAAAGAATCCAGGATAATTGTCCATCTAAAGGTCTATAACCTTAATTACATCTGCAAAGCCCCTTTGGACATATAATGTAACATCTTCACAGGTTCCACTGATTAGTGTTTAGACATCTTTGTGAAGTGTAGGGGACACACCTAATAATAATACCACAATTAATATTATATAAACTAAAATACTTGGCCATTTTCCATATTTATTCCCATCCTGAACACCCAGAAGTTATAATTATAGCTGATTACTGCTTACTTACAAGCTCATATAGAATATAGCATTAATATATTTCCACAGATTAACAAATTAGAGGATAACTCTTTGAAAATAATTGACTTGTTTTGGAGAGAGAAAATAAAACCCTTTTTTTATGTTACTTGTTGTTGTTTTATATTCCAGAATCTAAAATGTTTTTAAAAGCTGCCTTAATTGTCAGTCTGTCATGAAATATACTTTAGCTTCAAGCCTCGTGCTCCTGGGGAAATCACAAAACATCTCATTCAGCTGAAGAGGCTAAAACTCTAAGCAGTGCAATTAATATCTTCCATTTTTGCCATCGGCATGGAAAGCAGCTCCTTGGAATGTGAATCACTAATTGTGTCTAACAGCTTACATCTGGCTGGTGCAAGGTCAGCACATTAGGACTTGGCTTTATGTGTCCTGATCACCGGGCACTGAGTTGGATGTGTTCTGACCTGAACTTCAGAGTTGCTTTCCACAGTCTAACCTTCTCAAGAAACAGAGTATTCATTAATGAATGAAATCTGGCTTTAGGAAACTAACTGTAGATATTCTTCCCACCAAATGCAGCTCCACTGTAACTGACAGTCTTGAATAATATAATGGAAAACACCATTAAAATCAAAAATCTTCCCTGCAATGTGTCAAATGAAGTTTTGCTTAAAAATATGATATAAACATGTTTGTTATACTTACTTAATTTTGTCTTCACACTATGAAAACTCAAGACTCTTGCATATATTAATTTTAACAGATTTTCCAGAAACCAGTTATTTAAGGGTACAGTCCAGAATATACAAAAAAAAAATACAATTATCTGGCGTAACTGAAATTATATATCCACTGAACAACAACTTCACATTTCTCCCTCTCCCTAGGCCCTGGAAACCACCATTCTAATCTCTGAGTCTGTGAGACTGACTGTTTTTTATAAATTTCATAGAAGTGAAATAATACAGTATTTGTCCTTCTTTAACTGGCTTATTTCACTTAGCTTAATGTCCTCAAGGTTCATCCATATTGTCACAAATGGCAGAACTTCCTCCTTTTTTTTTAAGGCTAAATAACATTCCATGGTGTGTTTATATCACATTTTCTTTATTCATTCATCTTTTAGTGGACATTTGGGCTGTTTCTGTATCTTGGAAAATAGCGATAATGCTTTCATTAATATGGGAGTGCAGATAAGGTGCTTATAATCAACAATACTGTATTGCACATGCAAAAAATTTGTCAAGAGGGTAGAGCTCATATTGTGTCTTACCACAAAAAACAGAACAAAGCAAAAGAAACTTTTGGATGTGATGGATGTATCTATTACCTCGATTGTGGTGATGCCTTCACAGATCAACGCATTATGTCCAAACTCATCGAATTTTATAAATATTTGCAGTTTTTGTATCTCAATTACACCTCAAAAAAGTTGTTCAAAAAAAAAAAAAAAAAAGAGAGAGAAAAGAATTAGAGTTATCTGAGCCTCAGCCCTGTCAAATTCCTCCTTTCAACTCAGAAAAAAATTTCCTGATGTTCTTTGAAATGAGTGTCATGGGTTCAGTTCCTGGTCCCTGAAACAACCTTCCCCTAAGGGTCAGGAGTGCTGCCACCTAGTCAGCGTTCGTACTCGGGGCAACGCCATGCCACACACAAGCCTCCTCCACTCCGGGAAGGAGCTGGGGAAACGGTGACCTGGCACAACCTTTGGTAAACGTAAAGAAGATGAAATTTTTCTGGATTTTGCTCTTTTTGTATTGTATACCTTGTTCCAAACAAATCATGTAATTATCCAAAATTCTGAACGCATGAAATCTATGAAAGTAGAAAACGTTTGCTAACTTCAAAAAGTCAAGATAGTAATTCATGGCCTCAGTTGAATTAACAAATCTTGAGCTGTACCAATACTTCATTAAAAATATTTGCTAAAACTAAATTCTTATTTAATAAATTTCATGCTAGAGATGTGCTGTAAAAATTTCATGCTAGAGTTAACAATATTGTATTGTACATTTAAATTTTTAAGACTAGATGTCATGTTAAATGTTCTTACCAAAATTTGAAAAAATAAAAAGCTAAATTTCAACTGAATAAAACAAAATTATACTCAATGAGAAAAGAAAAAGTTTGACAGCAAGATTATAGAGAACATGATTCAGGTCATGAAATATTAAAAATATACATAAAATATTGACATTTGACAGATACCTAAAATACAGTAAGCAGCAGTTAATATTTCTTGTTTTTGTTTCACTGAGGTGTGTGAATTGACAAATTCACAGGTGGGTAATTGACAAACATCATACATACTTAAGGTATACAACTTGATGTTTTCATATACATGCTGTGAAATGATCACCAATCAAGCTAATTTACATACCCATTACCTCACTTAGTTACCATGTATTTGTTTGTGTAATGAGAACACTCAAGGTCTACTCATTTTTAAATTTGGAGTATACAATACAGTGGTGACACTATACTCACCACGCTGTACATAGATCCCCAGAATTTATTCATCCCAAGTAATTGAAATCTGTTCCCTTTAATCAACATTTCCCCATTTCACCCAACCCCAACCCCTGGTAACCACCACTATAGTCTGCGCTTCTATGAATTTGACTATTTTAGATTCTTCATGTAAGTTTAATCATGCATTAATTGCTTTTGTTCCTTTTAATTCACTTAGTATGATGTCTTCCAGGTTCATCCATGTTGTCACAAATGGCAGGATTTCCTTCTTCTTTAGGACTGAATAATAATAAACATTTCAGTATATGTGTGTGTGTGTGTGTGTATTTTTTTTTAAATTTATTTATCCATCAACAGACACTTAAGTTGTCTCAATATCTTGCTTATTGTGAATAATGCTGCAGTGAACATTAGACTGCAGATATTTCTTCAAGATACATACCCAGAAGTACTGGGATCATAAGCTAGTTCTGTTTTCAGTTGTTTAAGGAAACTCCATACTGTTTTCCAAAGTAACTTAATCAATTTACATTCCCACAGAGAGTGTACAAGGGTTCTGATTTCTCTATATCCTTGTCAAAGCTTATCTATTGTCTTCTTGATAAAAACCATTACAACAGGTGTGAGATGGTATCTCATTGTGGTTTTGATTTGCATTTTCCTGATCATTAGTGAGGCTGAGAACTTTTTCATATGTCTACTGGCCATTTGTATGCCTTTCTCTGAGAAATATCTAGTCAGGTCCTTTGCTCATTTTTTAATCAGGTTATTTGTATTTTTACTGTTGAGATGTATGAGTTCCTTACATATTTTGAAAGCTAACATCTTACCAGATATATCATTTTCTTCCATCACACAGGTTGCCTTTTGGCTTTGTTGTTTCCTTTCCTCTCTAGAAGCTTTTTAGTTTGATACAATCTCACTTGTCTATTTTTGGTTTTGTTGTCTGTGCTTTTGGTATCACATTCAAAAAATTATTGCCCAGAGCAAGTCAAGAAGATTTTTCCCTGTGTTTTGTTCTAATAGTTTTATGGTTTCAAAATTTATGTTAAAGTTTTCAATCCACTGTGAGTTGATCTTTGTATATGGTGAAGGTTAAGGTCCAATTTCATTTTTCTGCACTATTCTTTCATCACTATATGTTCCTGGCACCTTGGTAAAGGTCAATTGACACTAAACGTGCATTTTTTTTCCTGGGTCTTCTATTCTGTTCCATAGAATATAGTATGCCAGGACCATACGATTTTGATTACTGTAACTTTGTAAATGTATTATTAAATCAGGAAATGTGGATGCCCCTAGTTTTATTTGCTCCAGATTGCTTTGCCTATACAGCTTTTTTTGGGGGGGGAGGGTCCATATGAATTTTAGAATTTTTTTCTATTCCTGTAAAGAATGTCACTGGAATTTTGATAAGGATTTTGGTAAGGATTGCATTGAATCTATAGATCACTATGGGTACTTTAGGTATCTAAATAGTATTAATTAAACACAGGACATCTTCCCATTTTTCTATGTCTTCTTCAATTTTTTTTCTAATATTGTACAGTTTTAAATATACAATGAGACTGACAAGGGCTTAATATGAGACTGACAAGAACTTAATCTCCAGAATATATAAACAGCTCATACAACTTAATAACAAAAAAACAAACAACCCAATCCAAAAATGGTCAGAAGACCTAAACAAGCACTTCTCCAACGAAGACATATGAATGGCCAAAAGGCACATGAAAGAAAAAAGCTCAATATTGCTAATTATCAGAGAAATGCAAATCAAAACTACAATAAGGTATCACCTTATACCAGTCAGAATGGCCATCATTCAAAACTCTGCAAACGATAAATGCTAGGGAGGGTGTGGAGAAAAGGGAACCCTCCTACACTGTTGGTGGGAATGTAGTTTGGTGCAGCCATTATGGGAAACAGTTTGGGGATTCCTTAAAAAACTGAAAATAGACTTACCGTATGATCCAGCAGCCCTACTTCTGGCCACATATCCAGAGGGAACCTTAATTCAAAAAGACACATGCACCCCAATGTTCATAGCAGCAATATTTACAATAGCCAAGACATGGAAACAACCTTAATGTCCATCGACAGATGACTGGATAAAGAAGTGTGGTATATTTATACAATGGAATACTACTCAGCCATGAAAAAATAATAAAATAATGTCATTTGCAGCAACTGGATGAACCTGCAGATTGTCATTCTAAGTGAAGTAAGCCCGAAAGAGAAAGAAAAATACCGTATGATATCACTTATATGTGGAATCTAAAAAAAAAAAAAGACAAACAAGCTTATTTACAAAACAGACTTATACACATAGAAAACAAACTTATGGTTAGCAGGAGGGAAAAGAGGGAAGGAATAAATTGGGAGTTCTAGATTTGCAGATACTAATATACATAAAATATATAAACAATAAGTTTATACTCTGTAGCACAGGGAACTATATTCAATATCTGTAGTAACCTATGGTGAAAAAGAATATGAAATGAATTTATGTATGTTCCTATATAACTGAAGTAGCATGCTGTACACCAGAAATTGACACAACATTGTAAAGTGACTATACTTCAATAAAATTTTTAAAAATATATATATACAGATGCTTCATAGCCATCATTAAATTTATTCCTGTTTATTCTTTTTGCTATCATTGTAAATATTTTTTCCTTAATTATCTTTTCAGAAACTTAATTGTGTACAGAAATACCACTGATTTCTGTATGTTAGTTTTGTGTCCTGCAACTTTACTAAATTCATTTATTAGTTCTAACAGTATTATGTTGAGTATTTAGAGTTTTCTACATATATAGTCATGTCATCCGCACATAATTTCACTTCTTCCTTTCCAATTTAGACGCTTTTTTTTCTTTTCATAGTCTAATTGCTTTGACTGTAACTTCCAGTTTGTTGAACAGAAGTGATGAGAGTTTGTTAAACAGAGTGCGAAGTATTAGAAGGCATCTCTGCCTTGTAATAAATTTTATAGGGAAAGTTTAATTTTTCACCCTATTAATCATGATGGTAGCTACAGGGTTTTCACAGACAGTCATTACTGTATTGAGGTAAGTTCCTTCTATAACTATTTTATTGAGTTTTTATCATGACTGGATGTTAAAATTTATCAAACGCTTTTTCTACATCTATTGAGATTATATATGATTTTACCTTTCATTCTGTTAACGTGTTATATAACATTGACTTGATTTGCATATATTCAATCATCCTCACATCCTAGGGATGAATCCCATGTGGTCATGGTGTTTCATCTTTTTAATATGCTGGTGAGTTCAGTTTGCTAGTATTTTGTTGAGGATTTTTGTATCTATGTTCATCGGGTATATATGTAGTTTTCTTCACTTGTAATGTCTTACTCTGGCTTTGATATCAGGGTGATGAAATGAGTTTGCAAGTATCCCCTCTTTTTTACTTTTTGGAAGAGTTTAAGGACTGGTATTAATTCCTCTTTTAATGTTTGGTTACCGTCACTGAAGCCAGCTGGCCCTGGGCCTCCCTTTGTTGGGGGATTTTTGATTCCTGTTCCATCTCCTTAATTGTTATTAGCCTATCAAGTCTTTGTATTTCTTCTTGATGGTGATGCAGTTCCACCCACTATCCCTTACTTTTTTTTTTCTGCTTGGAAGTATGTATTATTTAGATTCGTGAAGCCTGGAAGAGTTCAGAGGCACAAAGGCTTATCTTTGAACTTAAGGGACAAGACCATTATTTATCTTCTCGTGGAAAAAACAACCGGTTTTCTGTAAAGGAATTGCAAGAGGGAAGCTAACTCAGAATGATTTCATCTCTTAACTCTTCCCTTAACTAAAACCTATAAAGCCAAACACATATCAGGATAGCTCAGTTAGGTTTAGGATCCCTTAATGGAAGGTCCCATCATGTCATCTGAAGCACCTCATTTCAAGCCCACTTCTCACACTAAATGCACACTAGAATCACTGATAATAATATTATATTCTTTGCATTACCCACCACTCAGACTGTTATTTCTCCCAGTAAGTATGCTTTAGCAAGATTTCCCCTGATGATTTTCACATAAAACTCAATCAACAATTTGTGACACAAATCAACAATCCCTTATTTAAAGTCCAGAAAGTATGTCTCAAAAAATTCTTCATATTTTGAAAAGGTAATATAGTCCATACATCATACACCATCCTTCCTGACCCTGAGGCTACACTGTTATCAAATACTTCAAAATTTCCAAAGTAAAACATCTGAATATTTACATAAGAAAATAAAAATAAACTTATAGTCTCACATTTCTTCAGGGTGAGATTTTGCCTCCAAATAAGTCTGTGAAGAATTCTAATTTTTAAAATTTGGGGAGTGTTTTTGGATTACAGAATGGTGAATAATGGACTTGAAAACAACACTTTGTCTTCTAATTTACTGTGTGTAAGGTTTTTCTTTCCTCTGCTCTTTCCAAATAGATTATTTTTAAGAAAACTGTATTATTGGTTACTAAACGTTTTCAATGGAAACATAATGCAGATACTGTGACAATAATTAAATATATACGAATATCAGACATGGTGTTTTGTTAATCAATTTTGTTAAGAGCTTGAGGGACAGGAATCAGAGCTTTCCTGGCTCTGATTTAGGTGAATAGGAACTGTTACTAAAAATAGATTTCTGTGAGGTGATGTCAAACACGAACAAAATCAAGGTGAAGGTTTATTCTGTTTTATGAACAAGACTGAGTATCTTTTTAACTTAAAGACAAAAATCAGTTACCGCAGGCCACATCAATTTACTACATCACAGAAAAAGGAAGACAAATGATGCGATATCACCCCTTGCCTCATTTAAACAAATACACAGAATCCAGATTTCACATTGTTCAGCCCTGTAAGGTAGTTATTGTTGAAGAGGTGGTGACATTTTCCCTAGGATTTAATTTCTGTAGCATCACTAATCCCTGGTAATGTATTCATCCTCAAGGAGAAACAAAAAGGCATATCTTGGCTTTCTGACAGTCTAGATTACTCTTGTCCTGTGTACTTTGTATGTATCTGATTGTATTTCTCAACTCCCATTTATCTAGTTCTATTTTTTTCCTCCTATCAACAATGGCTATCTTAAAGTTCTTTTAAAAAATATTTTTATAGAACTTAAAGTTTCGTAAGTGAAACAGAGATAGTGAAAATATCCTGAAAGAATATGTAGGCTGTACTGTTTTGGCTGGCAAGTTAAAATATTTTTAATAAAAGTGTGTGAACATGCTAATCCAATTCAGAATGATTGAGTGCGATCGATATTGAATCCAAGAATATGTAATGGGATGACTCTGCTTTTATGGACACCCACATAAAAATATGTTATATCTTTTCAGGTCATCATCAATATCACTCTTCTTTAAGTATATTCATGGTGATACATAGCTCCAGTTAGAACAAGAAGAAGATAGTTTCCTAACGTTTTGGTGGGGAAATACACTGTAATTGGATATGTGTGTTTGTGCGTGTGTGTGTACGTGTGCGCCTATGTGTGTTTGTATTAATGTCCTTCAAAGATAAATCAGCCATTTTGTCTTTTAATCTCTCTTTTAATTTTAATCTTTCTTTTAATTTTAATGAGGTTCTCTCTACATTAAGGTCCCTTTTGCATAAAGATACTATATTGCTATGTTTACTCTTTGCCCCAGAGAATATGATTTTAACAAACTTTTCATGTAGGAAGCAACATGTAATGTCATTTAAGTAGACAGAATGAAAATAGATGATATTCTATAGCCAATAAGTCTTAGCTATTAAAGACCCCAAGTAGATTTAACCAACAATTCAGCCTATCATAGAAGGGGGCTGTTAAAACATTCAATTAAGAGAAATTTTATTGTACGTTATTTTCCATTTTGTATCCTTAATAGTTAAAATATGACTTTTTTAAGATGCATTCACTGTATATTCTTACTAGAATACTAATACAACAAATTATTCTCACTCTATTTGATACATTATTTAAAAATTCCAAGTACCCAGTTAAACTTTGTCTCTCTTCTTACCATTCTTCACTGCTTCTTTTATAAATATAAAATTATGCCATCCAATTTCTTCCCATGAGCACATTTCAGTTCATTCAGCATAAATATACCCCCTCTATCCAAAAAAGGAAAGAAAAGCTTCAACATAAGTCTATCTTTTCCCCTGTTTTGAAAGTTGTACTTCAACACCTCACACAGTGTCTAGCTTATTGCAGTGGCCAAAAAACACTCTCAGCTGGAAAGTCAAGTTCTGGAGTCACACAGATGCCATCAGTTGTAACTAAACATTTCTTTATAACGTAAAATTGTGACAATTCTAATCTGTCCCAGAACTCATGTTTGTGAAATGCATTTTTATTTGTGTATCAAGCTATATGACTTAACATTTACCATTGATATATTTTCCCATTTATTTTTGTAGCATGGTGACTATCATTAATACTGTATTGTATACTTGAAATCTGCTAAAAGAGTAGATTGTAAGCATTCTCACCCCCTACACACAAATGGTTAACTATGAGAGGTGATGGATGTGTTAATTGACTTGATTTGGAAATCATTTCACAATTCACACATATATCAAATCATCACATTGCATACTTTAAATATATACAATTTTATTTGTTGATTATACTTCAATAAATCTGGGAAAGTTAATTAAATCACTTTCAATATTGCTTTTTATGTATCATCTTATTTATGGTCTCTCCTAATTCAGTTTAACCAATATAATCAACATGACTTTGGTGCCCTTACCCACGTTTCTGAAAGTGTGAACAAACAGTACCAAAGGAAGTCAGACATTAGTAACAGAAGCTTAGCGGTATGTTCTCAGAGATAGCTTAGTTCATTTTACAAATATGTAAACTTACTCTCAAAGGTGCTCCATGAGTTAATCAAAAAATCTAACAATAAGTTAATAGGAGAATTAACACTAGGACCTATTGCTTCTGGTTCCTAATTGTATTTTCCTACTCTGTCATGTTACTTCTTTAAATTAATTGAACAGCCCAGCGATCACTGAGTACTTAGGTTCTGTGCTATGATTAGTAAAAGACAAAGGCGATAAGTCATTGCTTTGTGTACCGAAAGCTTACCAATTATTGGGATTAGGATAAGGGCTAAGACACTAAACACACAAGTAGAAATTAGGGCTGGAATCCTTGGTATTGTGTAATAAATTTCTAGCTCTTATTAGGAGTGAGAGAGGACTAGTGAAGTGCATGCTGATGCTCGTAGGTCTGATGCTCGACAGATGGACATAATCACCTACTAATTTACCTTTGATCAAAGAAGAGGAAGCATGCTACTCCTACTCACTAACATATCCAAAGCATTCTGCAAAGTATCCAGTACACAGTATTTCAAAATAATGTACAACATCAAATTTTATCTACTTACCAGGCACTGGGATAATTATTGGAGTACAAACAACAGGTAGGCCTTTTATCAATGAAACAACCAAAAACCAAAAAATAAGATATTTTCTCCTTTTTTTTTTTTTTTTGGCAAAATCAAGATATGATGATAAATCTAACTTTAAAGTGATTTTTTTTCAAGAAGGTTCTTCTTGAATTTCTCTCTTAACTCCAGAAATTGATGATACCAGGTAAGTAAAAAATAAAACCCATAAAACAAAACAAAAACAAACCAACAAACAAAAAAACAAGCTTGGGTCCCACTGAAATCAAAGGTATGAGGACTCAACAGTAGTGTGAGGGAGGTGAGCACATTTATAAGGACCATGTTTCACTACGGAGTTTCCATAGTGCTACTTCATGTAGGACTTCCTCTGGGGGTCCAAGAACATTCACTGACTGCAAGCATTGCAGAAAGAATATGACCTGGATTTCCTCCCCCAGTATCTGTACCACCCCCACTCCTCCCAGCACAGGAGAACCACAGAAGATTGAAGTACTGGTATTATTAAATCTCCCCAAATCCTATAAAATACAGAGAGCTACAACAGCAAAAGCAAAAGCTTATAGACAGCATCTGCAAACAAATTAGATGACGACTTTATTCCACAAATCCCAAAATACGAGCAGATGGAGGTGGGGGTAAAGTGACAACGATGAGTCTTCCTCACAGAGTCTGTGTGTGAGAAAGTAGAAAATAGCAAAGAAATGCCTTTTTTTTTTAAACTATTGGAAATAGAATGGATAGCATCTTTGCCTTGACACAACATACGTGTAAGACATTTACTGAGATGATTACTAATACTTTTAAAGTTTATTTTAAAAAGACCTGAGTGAATGGAGACATGGATGGGAATGCTAAACACCGAAATGATATTAATTGTCCCCAAACTAATCCCTAAGTAAAATATAATTTCAGTCGACACTTTCACAGTTTCGTTTTACTCACAAGGTTAATCCTAGAATTCACATGAGAGAGTAAAGGAGCAGGAGGACTTAATTTTTAAAACTTAGAAGAGTAACAGTATGTGGCAATTTTAATTGCTAGATGGTTGCCTTTTCTATAGATGTATTCATTAAGATTATAAATCAGTATATGGTAAATTAATAAATAAATGAAACCTAAAAGCAAGTGTAAAAATAGACCAACATATATATGAGAGCATAAAAGATGGGTACATTGAAAAAAGAAGCATTAGTAATATTTGAGGAAAGAATGAATGTATTCAATTGCACACATATACACCAAATATTTATATAGGTGTGTGTGTGTAGGTAGAGATAAATATAGCCAGAGGATAGTTTAATAAGTAAACAACTTTAAATCGGTATTCCTGCATACATTACTCAGCTCGGACTGCAGGAAGGGCCAAGAATAGACACCCCACTAGCAATGAGCGCACACAGATCCCAGACTTCAGTTTCTAACCACTATTCTCCAACAGAAGGAATGGGAGTCCTTAGAGAAAATACAAGATAAGCCTCAAGTATCTTACTGTATCAGGAAGTGAAGAAAGGCTAAAAGAAAAAAAAAAAAAAGAGGTTTTCAAAGGAACAGAGGAATCAATCATAAGAATCTTTCCATTTCCAAAGCTGGAACAATTTAAAGCAAAATAAGTGAGGTATCATAGGATGATAATCCAATTTATAAAGTAAATATCCCTGACTTCACACTGAAGTGAATAATGACTGAATAAACAAACAAACAAATAAGAGAAAAGGGACAGAGTTTCCTTGCAAAAAAATCCTGCCTCTCAGAGGCAGGGCTTAATGTCTTGCCCTCCTCTCCTTTTGTGGGTGGCTCGACTTATGACTCATTTCTGAAGAACAGAGTAAGGAAATGGGGAAATAGTAATTTTATATTGGATAAACTGGGCAAAAGTTGCCTTAATCAAATTTGGCAAAAATCAACATCACCAATAACGTCATACAGATATCATATACTCTCTGTGTGAAGTGAAGAGAATGCTTAAGTTCTGTGATGTTATTTCCAAACCCCATAACCCCAGACCAATTCTGACAGGTATCAGGTAAACTCAGATTGGGGCACATTTCCCAGGACACCTGGATGATACTCTTCAAAATGATCCCAATTATAAAAGAAAGCAAAGAATAATTAAGAAACTACCACAGATCAGAGGACACCGGGGAGACATGGAAATTAAATGCAGTGTGGTTCTCTGAATTGGGTCCTGGAACAGAATGAAGACATTAATAGATGACATGCAAATAAAGCCTGGAGTTTAGTTAACAGTACTATATACCAAGGTCAGTTTCTTAATTTTGAGAACTGCACCTGAGTAGTAAGATGTTAACAATGGAAGAAATTGGGTGAATATTATACTGAAACTCTCTGTACTGTCTTTACAAATTTCTACAAATTGAAAATTATTTCAAAATAAAACATTAAAAAACATAAAATAGTAACATTATTCTACATTAAATTTCAAATGTCTATGCATCAAAATATACCACTGAACAAAAAGACAAGCCAGAGACTGAGAGAAGGTATTTGTAAGCTCTATTACAGGTGAAGAATTAGTATCCAGAATTTTAGCAAGATAGAGAAGAAAAAGTGAAAATGCCTACAAATTATGAAGAAATAAGACACAGACTGGGGAAAAATACTCTAACCCATGCAGGATTAATAGTCACGTTTTTAGGAGAGATAAAAATTAATAAGAAAAAAGAGAAAAAATAGGTAATGGGAAAAGTTAACGGGAGATGCAGCTTGAAAATCTGATAAAACACAGCATGAAGCTATTTTAAGTAATAATGCAGGTGTGTTCACTTTTAATTTATTGCCTTTCAGCTCTAAACTGACCTTCTTTGCCCTGATTAACGATACTGAAACAGGAGTCTGCAGACTGTTTCTCCTCTTTGCAAGCTGGCTTAATGTTTGGCTCCACCAGGAGCAGGCATTGGAGGGACTCTGTGAATAATGATGCCCTCTTCCTGTGTCTGATTTCTCTAACTTGAAGCAATCTTGCTGAAGTGCAGGGAACTGATACCATTTACTGCAGCTTAATCACTGGTGTCCCTCAAGCCAGTGTCTTCACCATTTTGGCAGTGACTCTTGGCTCTCGTGGCTCAGGGTGGCCCAAGTCTCTGTCATCATAGCTGCAGTCAGTGTTCACGTGTGCCCTCTCTTCAGAGATGTCAATGTCAGCATTGAGGGTTCACTTCCTCTGATTTTTCTAAATTCTTAGCTCTGTAAGGTATGTGGTACCATTTGGAAGTGGACAGCTGTGGCATGGCCTCCCCACTCGAGGGATAGCCCAGAAAGATAAACATGGGAGACTTCCCTCTCAGTGGGTAGAACTTCAAGTGATACATTTTATAGTAACTTTTTCTGGAATGATAATGGACAGAAATACGAATTTGAACTTACTCATGTGTGGTTGCTACTGTTTTGGTGGATGGTAATGGATTGGAAGAATCAGGAAATTGGTAACAAGGGAGTCGAGGGTAGAAATGTGTTGATAAACTGCTCAGAATGAGCCGACAATGCAGATATTCATGTCCCATTCAAATGCTCCCTCAAAAACATCTCTTGCGGAGGACAATGTATGCTTTGTGCATGCCAATTAGTCTTACCCAGGCCATATCAGCGCTTTCCAGTGTTTGCTCAATGGGTTAAAGAACAAAGTATCCATAGGGACAGTTAATTATTATGGTCATGGAACTTCAATGGAGACATGATGGTGGATAAGGCATTCCATGAGTCTATGGATGGTGGTACTATAAGAACACTACAGACAGGAAAGAAAAATTCATGTCCCAGAGTATGTCCAGTGATAAGGCCATGCTATTGACAGTAACTCTTTTAATCAAGGAACTGACTTCAGAGCAAAGAAGTACAGCTGTGGGCTCTTGCCAGTGTTATTAAATGGCCTTACCTCACACCCTATCACACAGAAAATCCAGTCCAAACTGGTAGTGGAACGGCTTAATGAAGACAGACTTACGGTGCCAGTTAAGAGTCATTTTTTAAAACATGGGATGAGACAGATGTCTTATAGGATGAAGGACATGCTTCATATCAGAGACCATTATAAGGCACTATCTTCCCTCTACCCAAAATCCATGAGTCCAAGAATTAATAGATGGAAGTGGAAGTGGATGCTCCCACCATTTTCCTTAACAACTCACTCATAGAATTTTTGCTGCCGGTCCTAACAACTTTGAACTCCTCTGGGTTAGATATCTTCATTACCAGAGGGTGAATGATTTCACCAGGGGATGCAATAATGTTTCCATTGAACAAGAAGACAAAACTGTTACTTGGGCATTCTGGGCTCCTTTTTCCAATGAGCCAACCAGAAAATAGGGGCTACTTTTCTTGTAGAGTAACTGCTTCCAATTAGCAAGAGGAAACCGTGTTGCTACTGACACTGGGGACAAGGAGGACTATGTCACAACCCAGAGGACTCTCTGGGCAGCCTTCAGTATTTCCTTCCCATTGGTTACATGTCACAGAAGACTGAAGCAGCCAAAACAGGCAGGACAATTAAGAATTTAGACTCTTGAGGAATGAAGGTTTGCTTATTCACCAGGTAAAGAACTCTGACCAGCTGGTTTTATTTTAAAGCAAAGGACACACGGAAAGGAGCAGAAGTCAGGAACAAATATCAAGTACAGCTCTGGACCACTTACAGAAATGAGACTAGAAGCTTTACATAGTTTCTCCTTGCTTATAACATGCACATGTTTATTCGAATGCATGAACCACTATCATCTTCTCTCCTTACTCTAACTTCTTTTCCCTGTATTATTTAATACACGTTTGTAAGTGCCTGACTCTACAATTCAGTCTTTAGGTAAGAGAAGATTCAGAGGGCCTGTAACTAAATTTGAAGCAGCCATGAATACAATTTCTGAAATTGTGTCTCCCCATTTTGGGAAAAGGGTGAGATAATCACTACTAGATGGAACGTTGTAAGTTGCTGGGTGGAGGCATAAGTGTTTTGTTGTTGGGCAGATGGAATGCATTGGAATGCACTGGAATGGAATGCATTGATGCTCAGTGGTCAAAGGGGTGGACTGTGCCAGTTATAACCCATTTTCTTTCAGCCTCAAACCTACTCATCGGTGTCACACTTTATGCTGCTGGACCTGGACTCTGCAAACTACATTACCCTTTGCCAACTGGCTCAACATTAGGTTCTACAGATAGGACTCTAGAAGGACACTGCCAAACTGGAAGATGAAGAATAGAGCTTTTTTTTTTTTTTTTTTTTTTTTTTTTTGCAGGGGGTGGGGCACATTCTATATTTCCATGTGACTGTGAGTGTGTAAGTTTGACCTGTTGTTTCAATCTTATAGAGAATGTTGGGGTTTTTGTTTGCTTGTTTTAGCAGAATATCACCTTGGTTGAGTTTGGGCTGTAGGTTGCAACCAGCCTCATAGTTACACTTTCAAAGTTTTTACAGCACCATTTGAATATGTTCTGTATGCACAATACCCAGGGCACAGTCTGGGACCCGGGAAGTGGTCTATGTGTAGTTCTGTTTCCAAATCTTTGGCGTACTATTTTGGATTAGCTTACAGGTGATCTGGAAATTCTTAAACTATGTGTAGGGTTTCTCGAACAACCCCTTCTCTGTGATATCCGAAATGTGTTTCAATTCCCTGGGACTCATTTTTTCTGTCCTCTGGTCAGAAAGCTCTGGCTTTATTCACTTACTCTACTGTGTACTTCCCTGCAAATGCTCAGGACAGAGAGAAGATAAAAGCAATGGAAGACTGTGGACTGATTCTCCCTCCTGAGACCCCAATTTCTCTGACTGGAGGGAACAACCCCTCCCTCAGAATCTGAGGTGATTGCAGGTCCCTTCTGCTACAGCTGTTGCTGGCACCAGGACCCTTGCGGATTAGGACCACTGTCTTGGGGCTTGTGTGCATGTGGAAAAAAGAAAAAAACATGGGGGGGGGTTCCCTCTTTCTCTGGGCTTTAGGAGATCCCTTTCCTTGGGCCAAAACTGAATGGCTTCTCCTGGAACTGCCTCAGTCCTGCCAATGCTAAATTCCTAATGTTGAGTGGGCTTGAGCCCAGGGCAGGAAAGACTGGAGAAAAAGCAATGGTAAACTCACAGCCAGGCTGGTGGTACTGCATCCTCCAACCAGCTGGCTCATGTCAAGGTTCTACTGTGCTTTCAGTGGGAGAGACAGGGTGCAGTATACCGATTCCATCTTATCTAGGGGTGGGACTCCTGTGTCCATAATTCCAGAACTTAAAAAAAAATTAATTTATGGTTTTCCAAAATTCCATAGAAAAAAATCTATTTAATAAGAGTGCTTTCCTTTTGATTTATTGCATTGTCTTTCAGGTAGAAGTAGTCATCAAGCACTAGCTGGTGGAATTCAGATCACAGTGAATGTAGCATGATTAATGACAGGGAGTCTAATACCGAACGAAAGTGAATACAGAGAAAAACAAGTTAAGAGAAGACAGACAAAATAAGGAAGAATCTAAAATATCTTAATAATACTCAGTTTAACATCAGTATTTTTGTAATAAGTTATTTACAATCCTAAGTTAAGATGCAAATAAACTAGAAATATTAAAAGGAAATTATCATTACAAAGAGAAATGTTTTTAAAAATGAGTACAAAAATTAATCATTTTCGTTAAAGCATGTTTACTGACTACATCTTCAGAAATCTAATTGCAGTTCCTTATTCCAATCTAAGAGTGTATCTTTCCATGGCCAGCAGGTAAAGATTACACATCTATCAGTAGTCCAAAAATAAACAGTGTATTTGGGATTGATGCCATGGTGCCCATGAGACAGAGTGGAAGCTCTGTCCTTTACCCACAATGACTACCTGGTGACTGTCTCGCTTCAAATCCCTTAGTCATCCATTTTGCTCCCCTGGCCTTTCATCTCTGTTCTGTTAAATATTCCAATGTATTATTCTCTTCTCTTTGCTCTGTGAGACACCACTAATGCTATAGGGAGACTGCCACACAACCAAGGCACACTTCCACTTTTATCCCCTTTGTATCAACGAGCCTTGAAGGCACCTTACCTCCCCTCTGACTGGTCTCTTCTGTAAAAGATTCAATATCTGCCACTCCTCATACTCCATGGAGGAAGATGATCTCCAGTAATATTTTCTGCTGAGAACACATGTCAAAAATGACACAAATATTTGAACCTTTTTTTTTTCCATTTGCTATTAACTGGAAAAATTTTCAGGATCCTTGTTATCAGTGCATTTTACAATTCTGCCTCACAGTCAACTCGTGTCTGCAACACTGCATGCATTCATCTTCATTGTGGAACCACCATTCACCAGCCTCACCCAGATGGACTGTACGATACAATACCATGCTCCCAGAGTTTGGATACATTGTTCTAAGTTAGCTATAATTCCCAAAGCTTTTTATAGACATTTTTTTCTTGTGGAAAGTATCACTCAACTTGAGCTGTTTCTCAGGTATCTTGATTTCTTTGCTGTGGCCAAGACTATGTGAGAAAGTTTCCACGTGAAGTTTGTTCATCCATTTCTAGTTTGTATTCTTATAATTGTCAGTGTCCAGACACTACAGAGCACTTCATCCTTCAGAGATCCCACACACTACTTACACGGAAATGATGTACCCAGTCATCAACACAGACTTCTAAAAAGTATCCCCCTCAATAAAAAGATATTTGGGATTTGGGTGTGGAGCAATTATTAAATGTATATTTTCAATAGTTAAAGTAATATCCAGACCAAGATGGGGAAGACTTAATTTCCCCTCTTTCTGCTAAGTTCAGCTAAAAAAAAAATCTGAACAATTCATACAAAACAAACATAAGACTCTGAAAAGTAGAGAGAAAAAGGCAGACTGGCTATGACTTCAGGACCTAAAAGAACAATATGCTGGTACATTTGTTGGGTTTTCTTTCTGCTTCTCATATCCCAGACTGGGTGCTAGAGACATCAGCAACCCAGAAATGCCAGGGGACCAAACAAGAGAAGCCCAAGAAAAGCCTTTTGTTTCAACAAAAATAGAGAAGCACAACCTGGTAAGACAAAAATAACACCAACAACAAACATTTGGACAGTAACAACTCTACCCTGGCAAGTACCGTAGAAAACGCTGCAGTCCGACCACCAACCCTGCCATCCAAGAACAGGTAGGGACACTAGGCCTACAGTCTTGCCTGGTGTCAAGGTGCCCCTACCCTCTCACCCCTGCTGGGGTGGGATCAGCAAAGACCGAGTGAGGAGCTTGGAGTTTCACCCTTACTCAGCAGTAATGACCCCCAGCATCATGGCTTCAGTGGGGGCCATGCAGGGATCCTGGACTTCCACCCCACCTAGCAGTAACAAGGCGTTAGAGTCCCTGGTAATGTCAGAAGCGCCAAACTGAAGCTGGAAATCTCACCACCATCCAGTGGTAACAAGCCATACTCTGCCACCATGTTGTTAGTAGAGGCCACGTAAGGAACAAGAACAAGGATGGAGTTCGCACAGGACTACTGGAGAGTCTGGAATCCCATCTCTGCTCAGCAGTAACAAGGCACCCACCGGCCACCTAGGGAGGTCAAAGGTGACCAGTATAAAACCAGGCTCTTAATGGAGTGCCTGTGATGTGCATCCATTCTGGTTTAATGCTTATTCAATAATACAATTGTTTTCTTTCTCTTCCACCCTTGTGGAGAGGTCTTCAGGGAGGGAGATTTTGTTTTAAATTAAATATCCTCAACAGTCTGTAGAATAAATCTCCCTTCCCAAGTTTCTGCCTCCAAGTGATTTCACTAGAGAAGAGAAGGAAAAAGGAGATATAGCCCCTGTGCCCTGACTATCACATGACTTTTATGCAGCTAAAGCCAATAATTGTCCCCACTACCCAACTCCACAGCAGGAATAAAGGCTGGGGAAATAGAACAGGAGTGCATTGGGGAGTGTTAATCATGATGGAAAAGATATCCTTCATGGAAATAAATTTACCATAAGATTCTAATTAAGTGGTCAAATAGAACAGTAAATATTTGTAGAGAGAAAGAATGAATGAACTATTGACAGTTCTATTTTTTTCTGTTTTATTTCCATTATTTTACCCTAACCATGGACTCTCATTTCATACTTAAACCTTGCACTAATTTCGTTGACTGTTCAGTCTTTACTCAAGTCTTAAATTTACACTCTGCTTGCATTTAGTCCTTCTACAATAACAATCCTGCAGGTCACTGTATTTCTAAAATGTGTGTCTCTCTCTACTGCCTTCAACCCAACATAACTGGTGTGGAAATAAAGAACACAAAATGAAAACAGGTGACAAGCTGTTTATTCAGAGCTTCCTTTCTCCACAATGCTTTCCACTGTCCTCCGTGACCATCCAACTCTGCTCTAAACCCTACAGACCATCTCAAGAATCACCAATGTCATAAGAATCTCCCCTTCACCATCCATTAAACACCAAAGTCCCTCTTCTCTAAACCCCCAGAATTCTGATTATTTATCCAACTCCCAATGCACCACGTGGCATAAAATCTTGCCTTGTTAGATTTTTTTTCCTTTTTTTTTTTTTTTTTGTCTATTTCTCTCTTAGAAGACAGGATTCACATCTGAAACTTTTGTTTGTGACACCATAGATAGACTGACAAAAATACAGAGTTTCGACCAAGATCACAATTTGAATAACAGCTCTGTCACTTGCTAGTTCTGCAAATTTAGACACTGAATCTCATCTTCCTGATGTATAAAATGGGAAACACAATGACATGTGACTAGGCGGTGAGAATTTAAGAAGAAAATACATGTTAATGTTTTGTTAACAAAGAACCATTTTTACTTTCCTTTTGTATCCATCTTGTTATGTAATGTTGAAAATAATGCTTGTAGCAGTAAGACTAAGCCTGAACTTCATTCGCTTAGATTTCACGCCGGGAATCCTGGGAATCTGAGTAGTAATTTGCATTTTCCTTGGCTTTCCCAATTAAGTAAACATCTGATACAGACTCAAATCTAGAGAAAAATTTACTTCGTTGAAGAAATTGTTCTTTATTGTTAAAAAGTAATCACAGTTTGAAACAACTTTGGTTTTCATAACAACTGATGCAAACACAAATCTTTTCTTTTTTTAAATTTCATGAGATGAAGAGAAATGGCTTATTTCTAGGAAAAACACTGTGTTTCATTCAGAAATAGCGTTTTTTAAATGTGCTTCAAAATTCCACTGGTAGACATTGTGAGAATGATTATTACCTCTAAAGAAAATCTATTTTTAAATATAATAGAAATAGAGAAGCTAGTTTCAGTAAGACAATATATAAGAAAGCTGTCATTTACTGAAGCTATTTTGAGATTCCTGCATTCTTTTTCATCAGTTCTAACTTTACAATGTAGGGTTCTTAAGTTTTAGTGTCAGTAAGTAATACCATTTTGAAAGCTTTGAAAACGAGCTTGCTTTTCTCGAGTGAAGAAGACTTGAAGTTTTTACATTTTCTGAAGGAGTTTCTCTGATTTGCCATCCCAACCACTAAGTGGTTTCGTCTAAACATAAAACAACAAGATTCTCTGTGAAACAGTGACAAAACTTATTGTCACAAAAACAATGTGATGCTTATAAGCTGTCTAAACTACTAGAAAAATATTCTCCTGATCTATTTGGAGTAAAAACAAGGGAAAAACTAATTTGTTTTTGTTTTTTTTAAATTTCATGTATTGGATAAGTACAAAATATATTTTATTACTTTCAGAGGACTTGCATATCATGAATCTTATTAATATTAATTTCTCTTCCAGGTTATTACACAATATTCTGTCGTTCCCAAACTTAAAAAAAAAAATCTGAACATTCAGTGTCTATTAATACACATCCAAGTAATTGATTGTAATTAATATGTTTCTTGGGATAAAACACTTCTGAGATGATTATAAAACTAAGTAAAAGAGAAAACTTGTAACAGTACTTGGCATAGATGGCATTACTTAAAGTACATTCCCAACTAAATCTAAATATGGAAACTTGTGAGCATTTTAGCTAGATTTGTTTTTCATATTTGGTAAGGCAACAAGCAGGAAAGGTAAGCATATCAGGATTCTTATTTTCTAAAGTAAGCCCACTTCTCTGTAGCACAGAGCTCTCTTACCTGATGTGCAAACAGACAATAACCATAGCAAAAAATGAATTAAATAAAGCTGGGAGACCAGAAGGGGGCGCTCTCCTGCCCTGTGACCACCGCAGAGCCCAACAGGAAGAAATAAAAGACTTCTTTCCTGGCAAGGACTCAGCCAATGAAAAGCCACGGACTCTGTTTTCTAAAGCCCTCCCAACTTCCTTCCCTTTCTCTAAACGCCTTCTCCTTCCCTTGCCACGTGGGGACTTGCACGTGGCTCATCCTGTTTGCAGACCCGAAATTGTAATTCCCTGCTGATCCTGAGTAAACCTATCTTTGCTGGAGAAATACCTGGCAGTCTGTTTGTTTCAGATCAACACCATCAACGTTACGCATGATGAAAAACAAATGCAGCATCATTTATATCATCGTCATGGAGGGGGATATTTCCCCCTCTACCCCTCTTGAGTTCTTGTGGCGGGACTAATAATATAGTTGACAAGAGACAGATTAACGGGAGAAAAAGAAATACATTTGAATTCCGCTCCTGGAGATCTCATAGAAATGGGACCTAAGAAATGGCCAAAGCAGGAACTTTTATACTTTTTCGACAAAGAATGTATTCGTGAGAAATCTACAGGACAAAAACAAACAAACAAACAAAAACCTTAGGTTTTGGGTGCCCAACTGAAGAATCTACACAGAATTTGGGCTTGGGGTAGTAAATTAAAGAAGTACCAGGGTTGTTTATACAGGCTTCTCAGTGATAAGGGTATCTCTTGCTTCCAGAAGTAAGTTGTGCACCTTACACATGAGAGATTTATTTGCTGCTTTCAGGGAGACAAAAAGGAGGGTCAGAGTGCCCCTCTTGAGTTAGCCATTTCTTAAATAACTTTAATTCAGAATAATCAGTATACCACTGGGGCATATTTGAGGGCAGCCTACCCTGGGCCCCAACACCATGTTACTGTGAGGGCCTTAATAACGGTCCCCCAAAGAAGTCCATACGCTGAACCTAAAATTTAAAGTAATTTTATGGGGGTTGCAGGTGGGGGGAGTGGGTATAGCTCAGCAGTATTTTTTTTTAATGGAGATATTGGGAATTCTGGGTCCAATCTTCAAAATCTCCATTAAAAAAACCTTCCAGATATGACTAAATAAGTAATTGAGATAAAAGGGATCACCCAAATGGGCCCAACATAATTACAAGCATTTTAATAAGAGAAAGACAGAAGATCAAAGAGAGTAGAAGATTCTATTCTGTTGGTTTTGAAGATGGAAGAAGAGGTCACAAGCCAAAGAATATGTGTGGCCTCTAGAAGCTGAAAAAGACAAAGAAATGGGATCTTTCATGAGACCTCTAGAAGGAATACAACCCTGCCAGCACCCTGATTCCAGGCATTTGACCTCTAAAACTATAAGATAAAAATATGTTTTAAATGTGTGGTAACTTGTTACAGCCATAAAAAGAAACTAACATAATTTAAAATTTTATTTGATTAGGTCTTATTGTTTTGTTTCTATAACTTATAGATAGGAAATCATTTTGGAATGCACATCTTTTACGAGATGTATGACTTTAAAAGACTAAATACTGAAAAACCTACTTTGGCAAATATTAGCAGAGAACTGGATATTCATTCATTTATTCATTTGTAAATGAAGGGATTAAAATGTTTATACTTTTTTCTTTTAATTCAGAATTTACATTAACAGTTATTTTTCAGCATCATGAAATTATAGCATAATGCCCACTAGTTTAGGTTCATAGGCAAGAGTCTGTCATGCACCAGATTAGAGAGGTCTGAATTTGAATTCAGCTTTCACCTAAATACTGAGTGACACATCAAGCATCAATATCCCTTAATCCTCAATAACTCCAATCAGGAAAATATATGGATGAAAATTACGGATTCATTAATTCCCCTCAGATGAATTAAGGGTCATGTTTAATATATATAAAGTGTTTAAAAATGTGCTTGCCATTTAGTAAGAGCTCAACACATTACAAGAATACTGCTGATAAAGATGTAAAAACCAGACAAAAGGCCCTAAATGGAATTGCTTACTAAACTCCATGTCACCAAATGGAGATTTAACTCAATTACAGTTTCAGCTCATCCAGAAATGGAATCTTAAGCCAGTCAATCAGGAATCATTTGATCAGCAGTATCAGGTAATCTGTCTGATATCTCCTTGCTGTCCCCTATAAGGAAAAAAACCTGGTGATAACCAACCCACTTTTCTGCCAGCATAAATTCCTTGTTCCCACTCCCTTCTCCCTACAGAATCTTTTGCCTTGTATAGCTTTTCAGAGAAAAGCTAGATTTCTACCTGCTAGATTAGATACTGGCCGATTCATGAATTGTTGAATAAAGCTAGTAAGATTTAAAAAATGTACTCAGTGGAATTTGTTTGTTTGTTTTTTAACAAAAATGATGTCAATGGATGATGATAAAGATGATTTCCTGCTGTCAATAGTGACAGGAAGCCTAACACTGAAATCTGCACAAAGACTGCATTTTAAGATTGGGGGATCTAATGATATTTCTAAAGAAGTATCAGTAGTGTCATTACATAAAGGCAAGAGGCAACCCAACTTTCAAGAATGGCTTAGTTTGTACAGTGGTGTGACAGAAGGTGCTTGGTGAGGGTGGTGGAGGCCAGAAGCAGAGATGAAGAAAAGCTAAGGGATTCTGAAGCAGGAGGGAAGGGAGCAGGGCACAACCAATGAAGGAATGACACAGCAACTGGGGACAGGACAAACTGGTTAGAACCAAGATGGCGGAAGGTTCGACTTCCAGTAGACCTTGAGCTTCATGGCGCATGTACCCACAGGTGCCAAGACAGTTCAGAGGCTGACCATGAAAGGTCAAAAAGTGGGCAGGAGCCCAATTCCTGGAAATACCTGCCCCGTCCCCAAAGTAGCTGCAATAATAATCCTACTGATCAGCATATGAAATTACTGAGCCCATAAAACTAACAACTCTGCATCTCGTGGTTGCTCTCCCTCTCTTGCCTTCTGAGACAGCCTGCACTCTGTCTATGAAGCGTGTGAGTCTCTAAATAAACTAGCTTTCACGTTACTATCCCTTGTTCTTGAATCCCCTCCTACAAGAGGCAAGAACCCATTCTCCAACAAGTTTACTGGGAGCCAACATGCAAACAGGTCTAAAGAACTAGATTCAAATAAAAGTTATAACCTAGTATCTATTGAAGACAAAAAATAACTCAAATAGGGACAAAGTTTTAGCCCATAAAGCCAGAATTCTTTAAAAATGTTTTTAAATGAGTAATTAACAGCTTTTTAAAACTTTCATATCATTTTCATGAAAAAATGCAACTTTAGTCATTTTTATGCAAACAGTTCCCAATCAAGATTGGCAGTATTGAAATCCAAAGTTTGTTATTCTTCAACAGCCTATTAATATTTTCCTGATAAACACTTAGCATTGCAGCAACTTTTCACGTTGTGATAGTGCAAAAAATTAGCCATGTGTTTGCAGAATATTAATTTCTCACTCCTTTCCATTCTTTCCCTACACACAGTCACAAAACCTATCGATACTATTGATACACACTTAAGTCAAAAGCTTTCAATAAATAATTTTTATTATATTTTCCAAAGCATTTGATAAAAAAATTTTACTTGGTTCTAAAACGGTTTCCTATAGAAAACCCTGAAGATCCTGTTCCAACTCCAGTCACCGATCTTTGAAAATACTTAAAGTTCAAATTCTCTTAAGCATCTCTGACATTTTCTTTCAAAAGGAAATTAGGAGTGATCAGTCGTGACGGCCTGAGGGAGTTCCCAGTGAAAAGAGCCACTTGAGTATCAGATGTCTAATCTCCCCATCCTAGTTTGTTATGAATACGCATTTCTCTTTCTATAAAATAAAATGAGTGTGTGTGTGTGTGTGTGTGTGTGTGTGTATAAATAAAATATATATTTAAAACCACTGTGGGCACAAACATTTAATACAAACTGTTTTTAAAAGAGCTATGCTCCATTTTTGACCTTCTGTTTAGAAAAATATTAAGCAAGATGCATATTGGTCACTTTGCATTATGAATTAATTTTCCTCTGTTTCTCTAATTTTATTTTCTTTGATTTATAGTGATACTGTTATAAATCCAAACTATTAAACTGGTAGTTAAGTTTTATTCTAACATAGTTGTATATGTCTGTCTAAGGAAGTAATTAAGGCACATAAATACTATCTTTAATAGTAACTGATTTATTAAACTGTCTCTAATGTGAAGAGTATAAATACAAAACCCTTTAAATTTTTTTTATTTCACTTCTGCCTACCCTCAAAAATACCATATCAAAATTTACTTTCTCTCTGGGGAACAGATCTACTGACAGTACATATGGGCAGATGACATAACTTTGGATATACTTTCAATTATTCACAGTCTAATAGAGTTTAAAACCTCCAATGTCCTATCTAATGGTTGTAACTTCCCACCATCTGAGGTGGGAAAGATGAGCTCCTTAAATCTCCCTTGATGCTGAGTGCGAAGTGGGGCAAGATTAGATTATACCTACTCCCTGTTCTAGGATTAAATTTACCCAGTGTGGGGGTGATTAGCAGTTTGTGTTATAACAGGCTAATTTACATACACTATTTCTATTATTTTTAATGCAGAAAAACTAAAAGTTAATAGATTACAGACATACAATACTCTTTGCAAATCTAAAAACAGAAGAGTAAAATCATCTAATAGGAGAAAAAAGGATAGACTAAGAGGGAAAAAAAAAAGTGAGCAGAGAAGAAATCTCAAAAACGTAAGTACCCTGAAGAAGTAATAGTAATATGAATGTCTAGTATTTTGTATTCTCAGTGATTAAATAATGACTACTATTCGGGTTGTATGGGATTATATAATGCCTCTCTTTAGTCTCCAAGTTTGGATCTGGTTCAGAGATACACAGAGGAGTCAGGAAGGTGGAAATCAATGATAGCTAACAATTCACTCCTCAGTTAGATGGACCTGCTCATCCCCAGAGAAAACAAAGTTCTCTGAGGTTGGACCCTTTCCCGGTGGCAGGTCACAGATCAGAGCACACCATCTCAGAAGACAGGGCTTGAAGGGGGGTGAAAAGAAGGAGGCGAACTCCGTTTCTTGTCAGAAACTCACCTCTTGGGAGAGGAGTGAGTTGCAGTATGGGAAATAATCTGGGGCTGTTAATCCAGTTCAGTGGGTCACAGATTAGCTGCTCACAGGAATTACCTGGGGAGCTTCACCAGATACTTATACCTGAGCCCCTTTCACAGAGACTCAGTTAATCGTCAAAAGTCTTCAAAATAATGACCTGTTTTCAGCTATTTAATTCTATGGTTTAAGGCAAAAGCCTGTGTCAGGGCTTCCGTGAGTCAAACTTAGTATTGCAAATGAATACAATTTACGAATTTAATGGGAAGGATGATTACTGTATCATATGGTTATTATGCACAATGAGTAAGCAATTAACATAAATGAATGAAATTAGTATGCCTTTACATATGTGACCTGAGGCTAGGTTATCCCCAGGGACATCATGGGCCTCTAACCTGTTGTGTGTTCCCAAGATATCTTTTGGCTCCACTGATGAAGTCATGGGTTAAGAGGACATATTATGGAATGAACTTTGGCCATTTAGCTGTTAACTAGCATTTCTTTATGTCACATGGATACAGAAGGGTAGAGAGACATGAACAACAATAAATGCAGCAGGGGAAGAGAAGGAAAGGAGAAAAAGAGAAAGATAGAAAGGAGGGTGGAGGCTAAAACAAGAAGACAGAGCAGAGACCAAAGGCAACAGAAATTGTAATATTTATAAATTAGCAGAATGGATAATTCTAAATTGGCTTGATTCACCATTATACAGAAAAGAAGTTTGGTTTTTGTAGGAAAACTGCATTTCAGTGAAACACTGAGAACTTGCAAACGCCTTGTTACAAAACTCATTCACGGGAGCTTTGGCTACGTGACTCCTTTTGTTCAATAGGATGTTACATTTGCCTCAGTGGAGAAGCAGCTTGAATGGGTGGATTGGCTCAGGCCAGCTTGCTCCTGCCTCCCTGGGGACAGTAAAGAGAATTTCATCAGCCTGAGTTTTAGGATGAGACCTGTGGAGCAGAGCCCTCCTGAAACTGGCTTTTTTGCACCTTTCCTGTTTATCCATTTCTGTCCCCCTCTAACCTTAAAAGAATCAAATTATAGGAATAAGATCACTAAGCAATTGAAACCAACTCCTGACTTGTGCTGTCCTGAGTGCATACCATGCCTTGCCTAAACTGTTGATTCTTCTAGATAAAAAGAAGTAAGGGTAAAGAAGTAAGTAGTTGAAGAATGACCAGCTCTCTCCACCAACAGCCCCCTTAGCAATCCCACAGGCAGATCACACGGGCAGGGTAACACCTGAAGAGAGTCAGCCAGTCTGCATGCAGTGGAGATGAGGCAGAACCCAACCTCCTGCCTCGACGATTCGCTGAGATTCTTTCCCCCATTTTTCTCTTTAAAACCCGTATGGCTGAGCTAAATCTTCAGAGTTAGTCTCTGAACACGAAGTCGACTTTCTCCCCAGATTGACAGCTTTTCTGATTAATGTACTTTTCCCTTCTATTGACACTTGACTCTTCATTATTGGCTTTTGAACAGGGAGCAGCCAAACCTGAGTTTGATAACACTCCCAAGTTGATGCAAACAAAACAGAGCCAAGCAGAGCCTCACAATCGTAAGATACAGATATTTACTTTTGTAAATCATGGGATTTTAAGGGTTGTTTGGTGTCATAGCAAAACTTGGGTAATACTTATATTAACTGGGATAATTATTTCCTAATTATCATGGCAACATGGAGGCTTTCTTCCTAGTGGGGACAAGAAATCTCACTACTGGAACATAATGCATAGTCTTACGTACCTCTCAATACTTCCATGTGCAGTAATAAAGGTTAATAAAAAACTATCATAATCTAATACAAACACCAGGAGATTAGATCCTGCAGGAATAAAGTTTGGGTCACTGGATCAGTTAAAATTTATATTATATCTGATGGAGAGCAAAAGGAGCATGAAATAAACAGTAGAAGAAAACAGTAGTAAGTATCAAATATCATTTTGTGACCATGTGCAGAAACAAAGCTACAGTAGCTATGCATACATACTGTCCTGCATTGTAGTCCCCCCCCCCACTTCCCTTACTAATTTATTTCAAGTGTGAAGTTGACTAAACATGTAATTATACCTTTAAGCTACAGGGTAACAAAGGGCGTTGTGAACAAAAGAGAAGAATGTGTTTCATTTTAAGATAAATACATAAAATGATGGGGGCTTTGCTTTCCTCTTTTTTGCATTAAGAATGTGTATTTGATTGTATGAAAGATAGTTGAGTTATCTTTAGTGGAAATGTGCAGGTGATGCTGGTGCTTTTAAGTTTAAATGCAGTTCGAAGGGGGCGTGTGGAGTCTGAATAGGCAAATTTGCAGGGAGGATGGTGCCGCAGAAAGGGCTCCCCTCCAGTAACATACCCTGACATGGAAATTAATGTGCAAAGGCTTTGTTTTGAAATCAACACCTCTGGAAGGGAAGGGAAAGAAGCAGGGCTGGACAGAGGGAAAAACAGACCCGGAATCCAGTGTCAGAAGCCTCGGCCAACCCAACAGGGAGTTCTAGAATGAATGAGTGAGGAATTGAAAGTTATCTAAATGCTCCCCTCTGTGTTATTCCAGTTCCTGAAACAGGTTCTTGAAAGCTTTCTGTCTTTTTTTTTTTTTTAGGTATTCAGTAGCTATTAAAGCATAATATTACATATATGGAATTTGTAGCTTTTAAGTATACACATAGTTACTTTGGTAGAATAGTTTTGCAGAGGTGGATGAGAAGCCTTTCATGTTTTATTGCCTACATGCCTTTATGTTTTACATTTTTACAATAAGCTTATCTTACATTTACCGTTTTTAAAAAGCTAAAGGGCTTTCTATAGAAAAAGAACCAGTAAAATATTTATCTGATTTTTCCTAGTCCCTTTCTTAACCAGTTTCCAATCTTCAAATAATTTACTAGCTTCCCATGAATCTTTTAAATCACATTGTAAAGATAAAAAGAATGTAGCCTCTGATTTAAAATTGATTTGGCAATACTGCCTTGATGCTATTTTTCACAACCTCCCACTAAAATAAACATGAAGGCAAAGAAAAGCAAACCTATACCACCACTGAAAACGCCGTTCCCGTGTTTAGGGTGAGGCTTTCAATGAAACGCGGACTATTATGACAAACTTGAGAAGTGTAACTGCAGATGAACATACGCTATACTCGCATGACAATAGAAAGGAATACACCTCGTCCCTCCTGCCTGCTTTTTATCTTGGTTTACAAATTTGAGGTTTTTCTTCCCATCAGAAACTTGAGTACTTCCCATCTACTATATTGGTGCTGATGTTTAAGGCAGCCTGAATGTTATTTCCAAATCTTAAGTCCCTGATAATGGTATTTCTGTGTTAACCTTCAGAAAGAGACCATCACCACCACCACCACATGTCCCAAACATACACGCACATTCAGGTTGTCTAACAGTAAATGGGCACTGATATGCCATTACATTCGCTTGCAGGTTTAATCCCCATATGAATCAAGCACATTAGGAGTGTCAGAAACAAGAGAGATCTCTGGTGGCAATGCACGCTGGAGCCAGGTTTTAATGTCGTCCACGTTTTTGGAGCATCAGAAAGCTAGGAAGCCAGAGACAGAAAAGATTCCCTTGCAGTTCAGCAGAGCCCTAGTCAAGTAAAACCTGCCATTCTCTCTGTGAGTGAAGTAATCGCTATGCACGTTTACCCAGCAACGCAGCTAAAAACCTTGACAGTGAAGAAACAGCAAGCTAAGAGAATCTATATGCTTGGCTTATTGACAAACACATTTCTAGCCAATTCTATCCTTATTAATAGACATATAGTTTCTTAATGTCCACCTAAGTGGTTTATTAAGCAAAATTATAAAATAAAATATCTTAAATCTAAATACTTTGAATCTAAAAATATTTAAGTTATATTTCTAGAAGAGGTAAAAGTGACACTATATGCCGACGACATGTTACTATATATAGAAGACCCTAAAAGGTCCACACAAAAACTACTAGAGCTGATTGAAGAATTCAGCAAGGTAGCAGGTTACAAGATTAACGTTCAAAAGTCAGTTGCATTTCTTCACACTAACGATGAATCAACAGAAAAAGAAAGTAAAGAAACAATCCCCTTTAAACTAGCACCCAAAGTAATAAAGTATCTGGGAATAAATCTAACCAAGGAGGTGAAAGAATTATACACAGAAAACTATAAACCATTGATGAAGGAAATTAAAGACGACTTTAAAAAATGGAAAGATATCCCATGCTCTTGGATTGGAAGAATCAATATTGTTAAAATGGTCACACTGCCCAAGGCAATCTACAGATTTAATGCAATCCCTATCAAATCACCCAGGACCTATTTCACAGAACTAGAACAAATCATAATAAAATTTATATGGAACCATCAAAGACCTAGAATTGCCAAAGCATTACTGAAGAGAAAGAAAGAGGCTGGAGGAATAACTCTCCCAGACTTCAGGCAATACTACAGAGCTACAGTCATCAAGACAGCATGGTATTGGTACCAAAAGAGACATATAGACCAATGGAACAGAATAGAGAGCCCAGAAATGAACCCACAAACTTTTGGTCAACTTATCTTCGACAAAGGAGGCAAGAACATACAATGGAATAAAGACAGTCTCTTCAGCAAATGGTGTTGGGAAAACTGGACAGCAGCATGTAAGACAATGAAGCTAGAACACTCCCTTACACCATACACAAAAATCAACTCAAGATGGATCAAAGACTTAAACATAAGACAAGATACAATAAACCTCCTAGAGGAAAATAGAGGCAAAACATTATCTGACATACATCTCAAAAATTTTCTCCTAGAAGAAATAAAAGCAAGAATAAACAAATGGGACCTAATGAAACTTACAAGCTTCTGCACAGCAAAGGAAACCAGAAGTAAAACAAAAAGACAACCTACGGAATGGGAGAAAATTTTTGCAAATGAAACCGACAAAGGCTTGATCTCCAGAATATATAAGCAGCTCATATGACTCAGTAAGAAAAAAATAAACAACCCAATCCAAAAATGGGCAGAAGACCTAAGCAAGCAATTCTCCAAGGAAGACATACAAATGATCAATAGGCACATGAAAAAATGCTCCATATCACTAATTATCAGAGAAATACAAATCAAAACTATAATGAGGTATCACCTCACACCAGTCAGAATGGCTATCATTCAAAAATCCACAAATGACAAATGCTGGAGAGGCTGTGGAGAAAAGGGAACCCTCCTTCACTGCTGATGGGAATGCAGTTTGGTGCAGCCACTGTGGAAAACAGTATGGAGACTCCTCAAAAGACTAGGAATAGACTTACCACATGACCCAGGAATCCCACTCCTGGGCTTATATCCAGAAGGAACCCTACTTCAGGATGACACCTGCACCCCAATGTTCATAGCAGCACTATTTACAATAGCCAAGACATGGAAACAGCCTAAATGTCCATCAACAGCTGACTGGATAAAGAAGAGGTGGTATATTTATACAATGGAATACTATTCAGCCATAAAACCCGACAACATAATGCCATTTGCAGCAACATGGATGCTCCTGGAGAATGTCATTCTAAATGAAGTAAGCCAGAAAGAGAAAGAAAAATACCATATGAGATCACTCATATGTGGAATCTAAAAACAAACAAACAAACAAAAACAAAGCATAAATACAAAACAGAAATAGACTCACAGACATAGAACATAAACTTGTGGTTGCCAAGGGGGCTGGGGTGTGAAGGGACAGACTGGAATTTCAAAATTGTAGAATAGATAAACAAGATTATACTGTATAGCACAGGGAAATATATACAAGATCGTATGGTAGCTCACAGAGAAAAAAATGTGACAATGGATATATATATGTTCATGTATAACTGAAAAATTGTGCTCTACACTGGAATTTGACACAACATTGTAAAATGATTATAAATCAATAAAAAAATTAAAAAATAAAAAAATTTAAGTTACATTTCTAAGTGTATAAATTTTATATATGTATTATATGTAATTTATATGTAAAATATAAATATATTATTTAGTACAAAGTCCAGATAGGCATTTTAGAAAATTATTAAACATTTCCAATAGAATTTAAGAGAAAACACAGAACCTTTATGAAACAAGAGAAAAAAATCAACATGACTTTAAAATTGTAACAGAGGCGATAAGACAGAAAATTAGAAGAATATAAAGCAGAATTAGAGACAGTAATGTGCTAAATTAATACTCATTTTTGAAAACAAAGAACAAAGTTTAAACAGCATCACTGAATGAAGAACATGAAAAAGAATTAAAGATGACTACAAATACTTTTGAAAGGCGATACATATGACATAGTGACAACACAAATTCAACTCATGATTTATCGATGGGTTTGAGGGAAAAAAAATGAGGCAATTATTAAAACACATAAGTGTAGTGTTAAAGTGTTCATTGAATATGTTGGAATTATAGAAAGTAAAGGCAGGATAAAAAAAATCACTGAAAAGGAGAAAAACTAAGACTAGCCTTTGACTCGGCAAAAGTAAATTTCATATGACAAAAAACAACTACTTAAAGAATTTTAGGCAAAATTTGGTAACCCAATAATTTTAGATCTAATTTGGTTTTCGTCCACTAGTGACCATATGAAAGCAGCAAAAACATCTTTATATCTGAAGACTGAAAACATATGTCTCCTATTCCATCTTGGAGGAAAAAATAGTGTTCAAAGACACATCTATGAGACATCTGACATAAAAGTCAAAATTAGAAAAATCAGACTTAAAAATTGAGAAAAATCCTTGCTCTATTTCCTATAGGGCCATCAAAAATACATACTGAATTCAACAGAAAGCTGCCAAAGAACTCATTCATTCACTGAGAGCTTCAGTAAGCGTAGATTTTTCATTGCCTGTGTTATGCAGGTATTGGCAAAACAAAGATCCGTCTCTCGTTCTCAGGTGAGATGCAAGTAGGAGAGACACAAAAAACAAGCAGTAGATATAAAAAGTAAGTAAATTATAATATATGTCAGAGAGTGATGGGTGTTATAAAAAAGGAAGAGAAAGCAGAATTAGAGGGAGGGGATGTGTTAGAGGTGGTGTAAATGACAATGTAAATACCACCGAACCACAGCTCCTGACACGCAGATGAAGGCTTTAAGCTCCTACACCATTAGTCATTGTTGCTTGTGTTACTACTGCATTGCTTCTCCTGCCATCGGTGTCACTACCATCTTTAGTACTACTGTGCCTGCTGCTGCTGACACTGTTCCTACCGACATAAATATTTTACAAAGTAGTGCCCATCTTCTCAAGCATGGTAATAGACACGCTTCACATATTTAACGCTCGCAAGTCTCATGAAGTTGCTACTATCATCTCCATTTTATAGATGGGGAAACTGACAGATTTTTAGCAACTTACTGAGTATCTTATAAATCCTTCACATTGCCATATGGATGAAATTTAAAATCAAAATGGATTTTTTTAAAATGAGTTTTAGAACTACATTACATTATCTTGTAATAAGACTTTGGAAGGCCTTTGCTTAAGGCAGCATTGGCCACCAGATTCATAATTTCTTCCAAATATAATTACACTGATTTAAGTTAAAACACCTGTATCTTCAGAAAAGTAAATACACCCAAATGCTAACTTACATCTTAAGACAAAAGAGTATTTTATTAAAATAAATTTTACTTGTTATAATCTAAATGTTAAGCATTATGTATTTTATTGTAGAAAAAAAACAACATAGTAAGGTAAAGCAAAAACAGTGAAGAAAGCCCACAGGTCTAAGAAATCTCACAAAATATTTACGACTTACATAAAACATCTGAAAAAACACCACCTCTAGCCGTTGGCCAATTTTGCTTTGCAGTGCAGAGTAGCCACCATGAAGTTTAACTTCAAGTGGCAGAGGAAAATATTTTCATTTCAAGATCAGATGAAATGTTTGGATCAGTTTTGAAATCTTGTATGGGTGACTAAATTCCAAGGACGGCTTTGCAGTCAAAATGCCTCGAGTATCTCATAAAGGTCCCTGGAATATCTCAGCTACAAATGACAATCAAGGATACTGGCAGACAAGCTTGCCCATTTTGATGGACACTGTCAGCCAGGCTGCCATGGATCCCTTAACCATTTCTAGGACCCTCTTCCTGGCTTCAGTGTGCTTTTGCCTCCGAAGCCCTGCAGGTGTCACTCTTCTTCTGCAGGCTCACTTCCCTTGAGCTACAGGAAGTGCTCTGCCTGCAGGCGAAGAGACAGGAAGTGCCTGGGACTTTGTATCTGTTGCCCTAGAGGGTGGGTAGCGGTTGGGGTAAGTCTCCTCCAACTATTCTCACTCATCAACTTATTTCTTTCTTTCATAGCACTTACCATAATCTAAATTATTTCTTTTGTTTCTTTTTACCGGTTTTGTGTTTCCTTAGCTAAGAATATACGGTATATAATCATTATTTGCTCCTAACTTGATTCGCTCATGGGTTCATTTGGCCCATCATTCACTTGACTGTTCAGTATTGAGTGCCTGCCATGAGCCAGCACTGCTTTATACCAGTCTAGCTAACAGACAAACACTTCAAACACAGAAACATTGTCACATTTTATCCATGGTGCTCCAGCCTCCAATTTTTCCTGAGCAGAGGATCAAGACCTATAATTTACTGATAAGGCTATTTATACATAAACTCTCCTCTATAAATACAGATTTCTGAGATTCTAGGGACTGTCCTTCATGTATTTCTTGAAGTGCAGAAAATAACAGATGAAGCACATGTATTTGTTGAATGGGGGAAAAAATGACTATATTTATGTTTCTACTCCCGTGGTAGGACAGTCAGTTGAATGAATTCTCACTGGAAAAAGTATCATAGTGATGCCAGTGCCGTTACCTGACAGATGAGGAAACAAAAGCCCAGGCATATGACTTGCTGAATTACTATCTAAATACAGCTCTTTGCCACAGACAAAAAAATAAAATAAAGTAAACTAGACTAATATTTTTATTTTATCTCCTCTGGGTTCTTTTAAGATCTTCCTTTACTATCCTTCAGAATTTTTCTTGATTTTTCTCTGTCCGAGAATTCTGAAACAAAGACTAACAAAGAAGAGTAAAAAGCCAGGATGTAGGGATATGAAGACCTTTAAACAGCTATATTCCTTTTTATCAATGCCTGCTCCAAGTTTTGCAAGCCTCTCTGATCCAACTTTTCTTCCTGAACCATAAACTGCAGATTTTATTTCCCTGGACTTGCTTAAATCGCTTATTTTTCTTAAAGACTTTAAACCACAGGATGCATTTTTCTGGGCCTGCTTGTTCTTGGACCATCTACTTCTAGTATAATACCTGAAAACAGGACAGGACTCGCATCCTTGATGACAACTAGAGGATGGGGCGAGGAGGGGCCTCACTTCCAGACACTGCTGCCTGCTCTCTCCTAGCTGTTTACCCTTGGATTTAAATGTGCAAAGGTCTTCCCAATCGTATAAAAAAGGAATGAAGTAAGGATAATAACCTTGTGTCAAAGTCTAATTTTTAAAATTTAAAACATAAATTCTCTTACAAATAATAATGAAGATATGGCAAACTTATTCAACTCAGTAATTAAAGCACAACAGGGAAACAAACCCAGTTCAAAAGGAAATCTGGAGAAGATGGATTTTATATTTAGTGTTTAAAAAAAAAAAGAATGTTAAGATAGGGTAGACACAAAACAGGCTGATGTTACAGGGCAAATAAAAAAGGCATAAGTTTGGGGTTATCTAGACAGTAAAAAAAACAACTATACTTTATCAGTTATCTATAAAGTAGCTCTACTTTTGAGTTGCAATGTATCAATAAGCATTAAGTAAAACACAAGACAAGAAAATACGTATAATCAACAGTAAACAGCAAGTCATATAAAAATACATTTCCCTAGGGGGAGATGACCCATAAGTGGGTTGACTTGCAGATGGGTTTGTAAGGTGGAACTCAAGATTAAATGAAGAAGTCATCATTTTTTTCCATTTCTAAATTTTGGATAAGTGTCTTTAACTCAATCTGGTTCTGTCCTTTTTCCTAACAAATTTCTCCAGCAAACTGTATCACAGCAGTTGCATTAGTTTTGTCATGACCTATTCACGTTTTGTGATCTTATGTTTAAACCTACTTCCTCTAACACCGAAAACAGAAAAATGAAATATTAACAAGGGTCCCACAGACACCAAATACCAATACTTTCTGAAGTCTTTACTCTTTGTGAATGTTTTAACCCTTTGGTAGTGTTCCTAATTCCTGGAAAATCCTTTCTTCCAACTTTTTTGTGGCAACGCACAAGCCATTCTGTTTTCTTTTATGATTCTCTGCTAACCACTGTTTCCCATTCCCTTTTTGAGTTCAGCTACCCCTGACAGGTTTAGCAATCCACAACTTGAGCCTCACAATTCAAATCTCTGTTCTCTATATAAGCCTTCTATTGGAGAATTCATGTCTCCTCAATACTTAAAGTATTACTTTTATTAAAAATCTGAGGCCTATTAATTCTGACTCAGGGGCCAGAATTTTACTAGTAACTGCCAACTGGATGTTCTTAATGGCTACCATCACCTGAGGTTCAAAACACTTAAAGCTAAAAATCATAGTAAAGGCCCACTGTCCACAGAGTTCAGAACTTCTGTTAATCTTATGGCTGTTCTTTCAACTCCAGGTGTTTAGAATTTTACTTTATGAGCATTCTCTCTCTCCTTTATTTCCCACACCCAGCTGTTAGACTAAACCCATCAAATGCCCAGTTGTTAGTCTGCAATTCTTCTTGTACCATTTTAATTCACTCTACCAATATACAGTACAGTATCTTTCTGTTTTTCACCCAGCGAGGACCTAGCTTGCTGGCTTCTTTGGCTTAAGGCAGACTCATTCTCTCCGGTCTAACCAGATTAAAGAGCTTAAAATACTGCTTTCATAATGCCTTCTGTTTGAAAGTTCTCCTATGCCCCTTGCTGCTGAGATGATAAAATTTATACTCCTTGATTTTTATGTCAATCCATGATTTGGCCCTGACCTGTATTTCTGACATCAATTTCCCCTCCTTAATATATTGTAATTGTTGAGCCACCGTCCTCAGATGTCCTCTCACTCTCTGCCCCAGTCACTTAGCTCATGCCTTCTTTAAATCCATTCTTAGAAAGCCTGCTTCCTCCTGTAGGTTTGGGCAACATTTAGAAGGAGGCGGACCGGCATCAAGGGAACACACCATCCAAAGCCCTGTGTTCTCTGGCACCGCTATCCATGAATTAGTGTATGGCACCAAGTGGTTCAGTTACGCTCTCTCATTAGATCATTCGCGTGTACTTAAACAGGTATTTGTAGGGCCTGTTTTGTGTGATGAAAATAAAGCAGTGAATCAAAGAGACAATGTCCTACCCATGGAGCTTATATTAATAACAATAAAATCATCTTATATCAAATGGTATTAATCACATTCTACATACACAAACAACAAGCAGACAGGGGTAGGAGGGACATCTGAACTTAAAGCTGGAGACTGTGAGGAATCAGGCAGTGCAGGCGGCCAGGCAAGGAGAGATGGAGACCTAAACCAATGGTCTAGGGTGCAGTGCTAGGGTTTTCGATGCAATTTGAAAGCAAAGCTGACAGGATTTTCTGATTGACTGGATTAGAGAGTAAGGAAAGAGAACTTTCAAAGGTTTTTACTCAAGAAACTAGTAGAATACAGATCCAGTTAAAAGAGCTGGGGGAAACTGGAAGAAGGGCAGTTATATTGGGGAAGATGACAAATTCCATCCTGACAATTTCTACTTTGATATTTCTATTATAATCTAAGCAGGAAGGAGGATTAGTCAGGTTGCTGTAGGAGTCAAGTCGAAGGCACAAGTCTTGGCTGGAGATGCCCATTTGGGAGTTGTTAGCATGTCGATAAGATCACTTAGGGGCTGATGGTCAAAGCAAACAAGATTCCAGAACTGGTCCTTTGAGTGCTCCAACTTTCAGAGGAAGAACCAGTAAAGCAAACTGAGAAGAGGAGCTAGGGAAATACAGACGTATATGGAGAGTTGTATTGGAAGCCAGCTGGAAGTGTTTCCAAGGAAGAAAAGGACAAAATTGCTTCAGATGCTGCTGGATCAAGGAGATGATGACAGATATAATGTTGATGGCTCCAAGTCAAAGTCCCTTGAATAGTTCCCTGACCCCCCTGCCACCTCCTCCTTCATGCCTTTCACGGAGCACGCATTCTATCAACAGTCATTAGCCGTTTCCTCTTGTCACTGCTACATCACATTGTCACATAAAAATTTATAGCGACAAGTTTCCTTGTAAAAGTACAGTCTTGGCTTATCTCAGGAGTAAATTGAAGGCACTATATCCAATACTTGCTCTAAAAGTTCAATTAGTATAAATCCTTCAGGTACAATGCCCATTTCCAAGACCAAAGAGACTGTGGCTAAGTGGTAATAGGTATTCATTTCTGCCTATCTTTTATTCATGTTAGCTGTAGTCACATTGAGAGTTTGAGAAGTCTATTACTTCAAAATGCCTCCCAAGAGGAGAGAAAAAGTCACTAAATAAATCAGTATATATATTAAGTGCCAAAGAGTATCCCACGTGAACTTTTTTTTTTTCTTTTGGATTTCATGTCCAAAACCAATCTCCTATTTCTAGAGAGAAACAAGGGGGAAAAAATAGTGCTTTTAACATTCCCATCATTTCCACGTGCAAATGCTATTCATAGTAGCTCTAAGTAGATAAAAGACGGTGAGCAGCCTAATAAAATCTATTCCCCTAAAAGACGCAGACACACTCTCGATCCAAGCTCTTATTTCACAGTATTTCAATAGAGTCACTATTTAAAAGTCTACTTGAGGAATGACCAAACTTTTTCTCTGCCCAGCTCCTCACAGGCCCAATGACCTTTATAAATGACAGCAAATCTCTGCCGAATGAAAGATGAAGGGAGAGAGGAAAACATTAAGATATTTTGTCCTCCTTTTTGGTGACTTGTTGAAAATAATCATGGGGCCTATTTGTCACCCTGACGCTTTGTCTCTTCTCCCCGTAGCATCTGACAGGCTCGGTGGAAAAAGTACAGGTGAAGATGAATTGGCAGTGGGATCATTTCTGCTCTGTCTCCTGGCCTTTCTCATTTTGCCTCCAATGAAATATATATACAATATCAAGTCAGTTAAGTGAAAGAAACACCTGTCGGGAGAAGGCGAGTAACCAAGCCCTTTCTCTAGAGTAGAATCAGCTATTAAACAATATCTGTCTCTTTCACTTTCAATAGCCCGGTTATACCCCACGTCTTTATACTTGTAAAATGAAAATGTGCTTTCCGTTGGAAAAGAGAAATGACAAATGGTCCAGGGAGGCAGAGGATTGAGAGGAAATGAAAGGGAGGGATCAGAAAACTTTGGCTAAATGAATGCTAACCACCCTAAACTGAGTTAAGGGAGAAAGACTGTATTCTCCAAGACACCGGTGGAGGGAAGTGTGAATGACTCAGGATATACCATAGGAAATACTACGGCCCTGAAAATAAATATGATGCGCGATCACATCACATAACCGAGCGCCAAAGGCAACCTTCAGGGTTCACTGAGTCACCGGGTGTCCCTTCTACAGCCTCCTTGAGGCATAGTCACTGAGACCTTCTTCCGCACACTGGAACGGAGAACTGCTTTTCCAGGATGTCCCATCTCTTTCTTGGGGGCCTCTTCCTTATTCTGGATGGATGCAACTTGCATTCATTCGTCCTAATTGAATGATGTTGTACTACCCAGGTTAAACTTTTATGATAACACATTTTTGATAAGAAATGCCATCCCCAAGTTTGAGTATCTCCAGGTCAAATACTCTTGGATTTTTCACTTTGGTTTTATTTTAACCTAGGTTACAAGTCACTAGACCTTTACCACTCTATTTCTCAAGCCTTGTAGTTATTTATTGAGTTTAAAATATTAAGCCAATATTCATAATTCACTTTTATTTGTGTAGCAGCTAATTACCTAAGGGTTTTTTTTTTATTAAAGTATAGTTGATTTACAATATTATATTAGTTTCAAGTGTACAACATAGTGATTCAATACGTTATAGATTATACTCCATTTAAAAGTATTACAAAGTAATGGCTGTATTCCCCCGTGCTGTACAATGTATCCTCATTGCTTGCTTACTTTATACACAGCAGTTTGTACCTGTTACTCCCCTGTCCCTGTCTTGCCCCTCCCTCCCTTCTCTCTCCCCACTGCTAACTGCTAAGTTTGTTCTCTGTATCTGTGAGTCTCTTTCTGTTCTGTTACATTATATTCATTCATTCATTTTACTTTTTAGATTCCATATATAAGTTATAACAGAGTATTTATCTTTCTCTGTCTGACTTATTTCACTAAGCGTAATATCCTCTAGGTCCATCCACATTGTTACAAATGGCAGAATTTCATTCGTTTTTATGGATGATAAGATACTATTTTTAAATAGGCACTGTTGATCCGAATCGGACTTATGTTTAAGCAAACTGCTAAGTCATTGTCTTTTTTCTTTACTCTCCTATGAACTACTGTTCACTCATATGTCCCGTAACTTGTACTTGAACTGTTGTATTATTAAAATTAAGTGTGAGAATTGAACTTCTTGAAGTTGCACATGACCAAGTGTCCTGCTCTGGCCAGGACAGTATGAGAAATGACACTTGTTATTTCTCTGCAGAAACATCGAAGAGCCAGGATGTGACCATCCTTCCCTCCCATGTGGTTCTCAAAATTCTTTCCATTAATTGCTAGAGTCTGAATTACCTTTCAGAAATTGGAATGGGAATGCCTAGCTATTTTGTTATAATGTATTCTTACAGTATTGCAATCAGATCAAGGTAGCTATGAATAAGGAGTCCACACATTTAGGACATTTGTCCTGCAGCAATCTTTGAGGGAAGAAAAACTGGCTTTTAAATTTCCCTACTGCATAATCTACGTTATCCTGGTCTATATATTCAATAAATTAGAACCAGCATCATATCTGGAATGAACCATCTGTGAGTCAACCCAACTCAGACCATCACTGAGCAGAACAATGGTTGTTTTGATGCCTTGCCCAGCTGGTATACAATTACTTCATCCACATATACCTTCCCCTGTGTGCAAGTTCACGCAAGGCCCATTAGTCGTCTTGCCCGTGGGAAGACAACAGTTGGACAAAAGCAATCCAAAGAACTAAGAGCTTCTCAAATTCTCAGAGGTGTTTGTGAATCAAAGTTTAACGTCTTCTAGAAAAAACTATCCATTAGACCAAGTAAGATTTTAAACCTGGATTCCAGGAAATGATTTGAAATGCACAAAGCATATCAGATTTTTAGATCATGCTGAGTCACAGGTCTCTGAGAGGGAGATGGTAGATTGAATATAAGGGTTTCTCTTCTAATTCAATCAGAAAGATCAGGCATAAAAGTGCCTATTACCTAAAATACTGGATCTAATTCCTAAATTATCAAACAAGCAATTAATGCTGCATTCTATACACTTAATTGCTGCACTGTTAGAAATAAAACTAGAGTGTTTTTATTGTTTATGTTTTCCATGGGTTTCACAGTCTTACTATTTTCCATATGATCTCAAGCTGCTGAATTATAATTTTAATTTTGGGGAGGTAATCAGCAAGTCTGGGAAGGGATGTTTTGTAATTAATCAGCAATTAACAAATTTGAGGACAAAATATGGTCATATTCTTCCTTTATGGTTCCTTCTCAGAAACAGAATACCCATTCCAATTTTTAAAAAGTAATTCAGACTCTAATAATGGAAAGAATTTTTGAGAACCGTATGCTGCCACTTAAACAATATTATCTTGTTTAAATCTCTCTTTTTGTTATTAAGGAAGTAACATGCATGCCCACTCAAATACATGTTTTTCCTAATTATATTTCTTCTTTTGTAATTATTCAGGAAATGTTCTTTTGCTATTTTTATTTCCTATCTGTAGAGTTTTATATATTTAATACATGTTTTATAGAAGACACAACAGGAGTGTGAATTTTGGAGCCAGATCCAAATTTTCTCCACTCTTTCATTTATTAGCTGTGCCACCCTAGACAAGGATATGAGTATAGGCAAGCGTATCTAGGTATGAAAGAAGACATGAACACACACACACACAGACACACACGTAGGTAGAGATGTATCTGGCTGGAGAGAGGCACAGCTGAAGGCTGGGGTCAGAATGACAACAGTGACTCTGTGGATACCTTCAGGCTCGCGATCCCTCAGGCCTCTTCCTGGAAAGCTCTCCTAAAGTGGTTCATAATTTTCAGATTTCCAGAGCTCGCTGTAAAGAACTCAACAGCGGGGAGGCCAGATTCCTCAGAGGGAAACAAAGGCCTCTGAAGTACGTTTGCTCAATGGCTACTGTTCAAGCCTTAGAGGGTATCCTTGGGGGCCAGGCCCCCCCACGGCGTGCAACACAAAGACCCCACTGAAGGACACTGTCCTGCGAAGCTGCACCATTCCTCCAGATCCCTTGCTTATGAGGAACCCAGGCGACCGGAGACACCAGCTCCCACAGAAACAGCTCTTTCCTGCTTCATAAAGAAGCTGCCCTGGAGAGGAAGCCCAGGGGCAAGAGGGGGTTCCTACGAGGGGCCAGGCAGCTAGCCCTCCTCGGGGACCCAGCCTCCCCACGTGGCCAGGATCCCACAGGGCCAGAACACATGCTGGGACCAGATCTGCATATAGAGCTGGACCACTGTGAAGATCCCGGACAACATGGGGAAGCAGAAGCCACGCCAACCCCATTCTTATGACCTCATTTAATTGTGACTACCTCCATGAAGTCCCTATGGCTAAACGCAGTCCCACTGAGGGATGGGACTTCCACATGAATCTTGCAGGGACACAAACATGCAAGCCATAACAGCAAATTAATTTGTCTCGCTAACAGTAACTTTTTTTTGCTTATAAAGTAGTACATTAAAACAAACATCACGAAAGTACTATCAAGTAAGATAATTTTCAAAAGTTCCTGGAATAGGTCATAAATGGTACCTTTTATTTTTCATAATTTATTTTTGTTACACTTATTGCAAAAATTCCCTATAATATTTATCATTTAACTTGGTGACTGATTTTGAAATAATCTTTTTTTGTTTCAGTGTGTTTTGCTTTTGAGCACCTATGTTTAGATATTTTTCCTTCTTTTAGAGTTCACATCAACGTTAAATGCCATTCTATTGAAATTAATTTTTACCTGGAGCTGTTCACTAATTATGGCATTCATTCAGGTACTTGGCATGATGTAAAAACTCTGTTTCTAAATTGCTAATTAATTTTCCAGAATTGTTTTGAGTATCAGTATGGAAGAATAACATAATCAAAATGATTTCCCATAGCTATTATTCATTTTGACACTGAAACTAGGTGAATATTTTACATATGCTAAAAATCAAACCATCAAACAATCCCTGAACACTAGGATGGGGGCTAAAATAAATATAGCTACATTTTAACAATGGCCGCAAATCACAAAGAGGAAATAATTATTTCAAATTACTACTTGAAAGTAAAATATTTTGGACTGTTATTTTGGAACCATTATAGACATGTTGTAGAAAAAAGTAAATAATTTTGTTACTATTATTAAGAACCAAAATTTTTATAACAAGAAAAAAAACCAGGTAAGTATAACAAAGAAAAATATTCAATACAATATGAAAAATTAAATTTGAATTTGAAATACCAGAATATGTAAATGATTTTTCTCTTTAAAATATTAATATTCTGATCTACTAATTGAAAGACTTAGAAACTAACAGATGAACCTAGGCTGTCTTCCTGTGCTGGAAAATAAGAAAAGTCCAATGAGGTTATGACAAAAGGACACAGTTTGGCAGAGCTCCCATTGGAAAATTTAAACAGCATAAAGAAGTGATGACTATGATGGACTGAAACTAGTAAGTATACAAGAATTTATGAAGTAATTATACTGGAAAAAAAGTATGTGGGATGGCGGCAGCTCTTTTTGTAAGCAGCTCTTTGCAGGAAACTACCCCAGCAAGAAAAACCTCTTTTCTTGTCACTTTAGCAAAGCTGTTATTTTTACTAACCCCAAACCAGGTACCCCTCTGCCCTATTCATCTCTGGCCTAAACACACCTCTAAAATCTTGGTCATACAAAACCTTGCCTAACCTGTCTGTCTTAGTTCCCACGGATAGAAATGGAGAGCCAGGGAGGAGATGGGTGGGAAGGAACAGACTGGGAGTTCAAAATTTGTAGATACTGACAGGCATATGTAGAACAGATAAACAAGATTATACTCTATAGCACAGGGAAATATATACAAGATCTTGTGGTAGCTCATAGCAAAAAAGAATGCGACAATGAATGTAAGTATGTTCACGTATAACTGAAAAATTGTGCTCTACACTGGAATTTGACATAACATTGTAAACTAACTATAACTCAATTAAAAACAAAAACAAAAACAAAAACCCAGCATATAAAGAAATTCACAGAACTGGCAAGCCTCCAAGCAATGCTGGAGACAGCAATACTCTGACCTCCTTATCTCAATGATCAACTACACTAGCCCCCATTTTTCCTTTAAAAACTTCCATGGCTAAGCAGAATCTTCAGAGATGGTCCTTGGGGATGTAAGCCCACCATCTCCCCAGAGTGCAGGCACTCTGATTAAAAGCAACTTTCCTCCCTACCGACATTGCCTCTTTTGCTTACTGTTTTTCACTGCTCTTTAAATCAGTAGCACCGAACATCACTGAAGTGGCTAGAACACCAACTCATTACTATGAAATATTTATCCTACCTGTCCATTATGCTGAGATGCAGCATACTGCCAACTGAAACTTGGCACTTGCCATCTACCATACCTCTACTTGGATTAACTCATGACCCGCTGCAACCACAGACCTCCAACATTCCCTGAAAGGAGTTCAGGGTGGAGATCAAGAATGAGGCGCTCTGTGCTCTGGGAAAACTAGCAGAACAGGCTTTCAGATAGATGTTTTTAGAAGATTTTATGAACCCAAATTCTTGTGTCTCCTCATATCTAGAAAAGCACTAAAATCATTAACAGCGACATCTGCTCCTTGTGACCAGCAGCAAGCCTCTGCCTAAGTGTGTGCTTGACTGCACGCACCCCCACTTCAGTAAAGTCATGTATGTATATACTGAGGCCCCTCCTGCCTCTTCGAAGCAGTTCCTCAGAGCTCTCTGAGATGCTGTCTCCAGGGCTGTAGTCCTCATTTTGCCCCAAATAAAACTTAGCGCACAACTCTGAAACGTTGTGTGATTTTATTTCAGTCGACAGTAGCACAAGGTTGATGTGGTAGAATTCCTTTTCATAGAATTCCAAGGAGATAAAGACAGAAGGAAGACAGTGTTACAGCATTTCTATTCAAAAATACTAAGACAATGGGTGTTAAAAACATTCATCACTTTCTTAATGATGTCATGCTGCAAGATTACACAGAGTCACCCATGAAGAATTCTTACCTCAACATTAAGCCTAACTTGAGGTTAATCTAACTTCAGTTTACAGGAAATACTGGGAAGAAGGAAGTAAAATAACTCCATGAAGCAACAATTTGCTTAGCCCACTAATGCCAGAAACTAGAATTCTCAATTTTCAAAGGCATCTCTGATACAATCTGGGTGACTTAAATAGGAACTGGCTATGAGGTGATATTAAGCAACTACTATTACTTCTCAAGGGTTCCTAGGGAGATGGTAGTTACATCAAGAAAAAGGTTCTGATAAACACATAATAACTGGGATTAGCCATTACAAAAAATACTGCAGCAAACAAAATAGAAGAATAAATGAACACACAAAATGGGAAGGGACATATGAACAAGTAGTGGCAAAGCTGATCATTGTTGAAACAAGATGATTGCAAATGGGAGTTTGTCAAATCATTTTCTTTATGTGTGTTTGAAAATTTCTTTAATAAAATGTTCAATAAAATGAAAAAAGTCACAGAAAGCCAAAATCACACGGAAGCTGAACTTATAAATAGAAATCAGGTGTAAGAAATTAGTAGAGAAAGGATGAGGCAGAGAAAGAGGGAAATTAGTTAGTCTCTCAAGATATCTAGTTCCAGAACGTGTAATATTATAACTAATCCTTCTCTTTTTTAAAATTTAAGTTAGTGATTTTTCAACAAAATCATCTCAGTTAGATTCCTACTTCAAAAGAACAAAAATGTGTCCTAGGGAACAATGACTCAAAAAAATTTGCAAACTGTTTATTAAGGTTAAACTTAACCTTCATTACTAAATATTGTAAAAAAAAAAATTTAAACCTTATCACATTATATTTCCTTTAAATTAAACCTTGTAACTCTAGAACTGTAGTTTTATTTTTTGTCTAGAAGGGAGACAAATCCTTTGTGTATTTGATGGCCTTACAGAACCTCACTACTTGATAAGGAGACCTGTTAAAGCAGTTCAGCTGACCCAACCAAAGAGCTCTGAGGTCTCTAACCGACACTCCAACGCCCCTTTAAAAAATAAAGTCTTTGTCTGACCCCAGACAGTGCACAGTACAGCAGCTGAGTACTTCAGGTTTAAACAAATGAGCTCCCAGGTTCTGACGGCCAATGTCCCTACTGGAACTCTAACTTACATGGCCCCTTGCTTTGATTTATGCATCCCACGCTGGATAAAGCCGCTGAATAAAATTTTGTTGTTCTCAATGTAATAGCAGTTTTTGTCCTCTGCTTACCTGTCTGCATTTCTGTTCTGTGTCAGATTTTACCTGGGTATTGTTTATAATCCTCTCAGGGCTTTGATGTTTGAAGAACCCAAAGTTTAAATTTTTTTCTTTGCCATTTTTAATGGTTCTCAGTGGGATGGTTGGTCTGAATTACTTAGCCCACTAATGCCAGAAACTAGAATTCTCAATTTTCAAATATTTAGCAAGTAGATAACATATTATGTTGTGTGTGGGTCTAAGTGAGGTAACTATATAAATAGAGTGAGAGATTACAAGCTTGAGGACAAATCTTTGAAAATGTTCAGAAAAAAAAAAAAAACTGAGCAGATGAGTCCATGAAAGTAAGATAAGGAAGTAAATAATTTGGAAAATAAACAGAAGAAAACAGTACTAGAGGAAATAATGGGAAAGCTGGGTATGTGAATGAGAGACTACCCAATGCCAAATGTAGCAAAGCTAGTAGATAATGTGAAGCCAGAAAAACCATCAACGCATTTCCTCACGTGAAAGCATTCGTCATTTAGCAATTGCACTTTCAAAGGAGTGAAGGAGACAGAAGCCAAGTCGGCACAACCGTGAACGGAAAGTGGAGAATATATTGTGAGCTCTGAACATGCTGTCAAGAAGCTTTAATGAGAAGGGAGGGGAAGGAAAGAGAGGACCAAGAAGTCCAGAGGGGGCTTTTGATGGCTGGTTGTATAGTGAGAGGTGCTTAAGAACCAGGAAGCAGGCAGAGAGAGGTTCCAAAGCAAAGGTTTGAGAATTAGCCCTCAAATCTTTACTGAAGGTTCAATTATAGTTGCTGGAAATGGGCCAGAGGATTCTAAACAGGAGACAACCTAATTTTGAAAGAACTTAGGAAAAATTTTAGGGAGTTAAAGAATTAAACATGCTAAGAACAAGAATATAGAGGGGAAATTACCATTCAAAATAACAATGCAAAAAGTGTCCCAAGGCAGTTTGTGAAGCTGAATGACCCATAATAATATAGCGGTAGAAACCCCTGCAGACGGGACCAGCCTAAGGTAATTTCACAGGAAACAGAGTAAAAAGCAGATGAGAGATGGGGTCCACATACAAGGAGCTTAACAATCGCCAGTCTGTCCGAAAAACTACTAAAACGCTGAACAGACTGAAAAGTGAACAGCTCTTCGATCCTTAAGAGAGGGGCGGACACACAGGGAAAGACTGGAGACAAACACGGGGACCGGGGACTCACCGAAGCAGAGCCGCAAGCGGAGAGGCCCAGGCTGGCACCGAGGACCTGCGGGGGGCTCCCCGCCCACAGCCCTGGGAGCGCCCTGCCGTGGGGGAGCCCCGCAGTCCTGTGGGCCTCACTTTCGGCTGCTCAACCGTCTTCCCACAGCGAACATCACAGGAAAACCCTGAGCCTTCCAGCAGGGCCCGGGGAGAGGAACCACTCTGAAGCACTCCAGGACGCTCTGCTCTCAGCGAGGCCGGCTCCCAGCCGGGTCTGCGTGACCGGAGCCCCGCCAGGTGCGCATCCTCAGGGCCTCACTGACCTGGGGGAGGGGACACAACCAGCTACAGCTGGGCCCGGCCTTCCACCCGGGAAGTGGGAGAAACCCAGCCCCAGAGCACTCGAGCCGTCCTGTCCCGCTTAAAGGGGGAGAAAGCAAGCAAGGAGCACCCACGAAGTTCACGCCCAGAAGCACAGGCGCTCTGAAAGGCGGGCCTAATCACAGAACCTGAGAAAGCTGCCCCTTCCCCTAGGCTTCATGACCGCGTTACTAAAAGCCTACTTACAGCAACTCCTCTCACCTGGTCCACCACGTCTATTAAGAAAACAATTTCTAGGCGTACCTACGGCAAAAACACAATAGGAAGAGACGGCAAGAATCAGAACCCATCATGGTAGGAAGGTAGGAATGAAAAACAACTGTGATTAACACGCTAAGGGCTATAGGAGGTAAAGTAGAAGCATGAAAGGCTAGATGGGCCGTGCAAGCAGAGATAGGAATCCTCAAGAGGAAAAAACAAAAAAGCAGGTAGAAACGGTACGGACAAAAAGCATTGTAAGAGAAATGAAAAATGTCTGATGGGCTTTTTTAGTACAGTGGACGTGGCTGAGGAAAGACTGTCTCAGTGAGAGGATACATCAGCAGAATCCTCAAGAACTGCAAAACAGAGAAAATGAAGACTGAAAGGAGAAAGGAAGAGAAAATCCAAGAACTGTGGGGCAACTACAAAAGCTGTGACATACATATAAGGAGAATATCAGAAGGTGAAAAAAGAGAGAAAGAAACAGAAGAAATGCTTGAAAAAAATAATGACAGAATTTTCCCAAATTAGTGTCAGACTTCAAACTATTGATCCAGGAATCGACAGGAGGAAACAGTTTGTATTACTTTGTTTTTATGGAGTATTCATGCTACCCACGAAGTGCAATAGTATTATTTGGAAGTGACTTGGATCAGTTATACATCTATATTGCAAAATTTAGGGCAACAACAAAAAAGAAGTTTAAAAAAAGAAATATAACTGATATGTTAAGAGAGAAGAGAAAATGGAATTATAGAAGAATGCTCAATTAAAATCACAAAAGGCAGAAGAAGAGTGGAAGACAAAATAGAAACACAGAACCAGGGCAATAAATAATGCAGCTATTAATCCAACTCTATCAATAGTTTGAAAGCCAGGGGTCTAAGAGCACCAATTAAAAGATGGAGATTATTAGAGGGGAGGGACGAAAACTCACAACCCAAATATATGTTGCAAGCAAGGGACCTACTTTTCCCTCTGCTTCTATGTGATTCTGTTTCAACAATCAGCTATCTATAGACCCAAATTTATAATTAACCTCCACAAACAAATCCTGCATCCAATAATGGAGGAAAAGGAGGAGAAAGGAAAGGAAAACGAACCAAATCCTGAAATCCTTCATCTTGTGAGCCTTCCCCCTACATGTTGGTCTCTGTAATTGGTCCCCTACACCTGCTGGAATTGGATTCTAATTATAGACCTGGAGATAATGAGGAGTGATGGGAGAGAGACATGGGGAAAATTAACTTCCTCCTGAGAGGTAAACTCCTCTGACAAGGCACTAACTGTGTCTTTCTTCAAACAAGGGAGGAAAAGCATTACCCAGGGAGGGAGACAGGGCTGTGGCTTCAGGCAAGGTGAGCTTACCAGGGTGTGGCTCTCATGATTCCAAAACACTGCTGTATTATCACACAAAGACCCACAAGTCTCTCAAAACGATCCCGTATCTAATTCTTCCCCATCCCCTTGCTCCCAAAAAGTAGGAAAAAATAAGAAATTCAAATCTATGCTATGCCTCCCTCCTGAGCACTCCCAAAACAGTCCCTTATGCCTCGCCTCCAGCAAAGTATGTAATTTTTCTCCCCTTCCAGTGTCCACTAAGGCCGGTGTCTGCCCAATACAATCTTTCTTTTTTTTAGGAGAGGCAGGTAACTCTAAAACTGTTCTTACTCAAGGAGAAAGATCGGAGACTTCAGTTCAGCCTAATGGTTCAAGCTGCACTTTACAAGTTAAACCTATTCTTATTCTTAATAATTAAAAATAAATAAAACTGTCTGCATTTATTGGGATTAAGAACCTATAAAGGAAACTATAATAAATGGTAAAGGAGACCTATAATAAATTGCCACACCAGAGCATCCAACGTCGATGCAGAACAGGGGTGCCATCACAGCAGTCTCCCCTTTCTGCAGGGGACACTTCCCAAGACCCCCAGTAGATGCCTGAAATCGCTGATAGCACCAAACCCTACACATACTGTTTTCCTCCTATTCATGCCCTATGATGTTTAATTTATAATTTAGGCACAGTAAGAGATTAACAACAATAACTAATAATAAAATAGAACAATTATAAAAATATATTGTAATAAAAGTTACGTAAACACGATCTCTTCCTCGCTCTCAAAATATCTTACTGCACACACTGAATGCCTTTTCCATCTTAACTAAGCACTTATCACACACCGTGGCCATAACTTTTGCAGTATGAGGTGTGACAGTAAAACTAGCATAGATGTCTTCTTCCGTCCTCACAATTTCACAGAGAGAAGATTTGTCTTTACCATAGCAACCTCAGCATGTAATTTTTTTCTTCCCTTATTAAGTCGAGAACTTTCACTTTTCATGTCAAGGAAGCATCTTATAGCTTCTTTTTGGTGTATTCGAATTGCCAGCCTCACTACTTCTGCACTTGGGGGCTGTTATGCGTTAAGTGAGAAAAAGTTACTCAACCAGAAGCACAGTCACCTGACAACCAAGATCGGTACTCAGTGACTGAAGGGCAAGATCTGCGGGACAAAGGGATGACACGCTCAGGGTGGGATGGGGCTGGCCCGTGCACGCTTTCGTCACACTACTCAGAAGGACAGGGCACAATTTAAAATTTTTGAACTGCTTACTTCTGAAATTTTCCATTTAATATTTTCAGGCTGCGGTTGACCTCAGGTAGGTGAAACCTTGGAAAAGGAAACTGCGGAAAAGGGGCAGATGATTGTGTAATATATTCAATACGGCAAGATAAACACAGAGAAATGAATCATATTTCAGCACCCAACCTACCGACCACAAACCCAAAAAATGAACCAAAGCAATCTGTTTCAGGGTAGAATTGTAAAGTTCCATAAATAAATCCAACAAGATCTTTGAAGCTTTGTATGAAAACAATAAAAATACATTATTGAAACTCACAAAGGAATGTTTACTGAATGGAACCTGGATATTCATTTTCCCAAGTTACTCTATTCCTTGAGTTTATTACCAATGGCATGTCTGAAACCTGACCAGCTGATTCTAAGATTCATGCAGAAAAAAATTTGCAAAAATACCTAAGAAGATTATGAATAAGAACAAAGGCAAAAGTTTTAATCTATCAAAAAAAAAAAAACTAGAAAAATGCCATAATTAAAACAGCGTATCACTGAGGCAGAGATGGACAAACAGATTAGAAGAAAGTGGTAATGAGTACACAAAGGAACTCGTGCACGTATGGAAACTGGTACATAACGTGCGTGTCATCTTAAATACATGAAACAGCTAAACTACTCAATAAATGCCTAGGGGACTCCTGGCTACTCCCAGCAACAACAACAGAAAAACCCCCAAAACAAGGGCTATTGCATAAAGGCATAAAGTCCTAACGCAAATAGTAAAATATGAAAAAATTCGTACATGAAAATATATGACTAGAATATAAAATTACGAATACAGTTTAAAGATACACCATTGACTGAAAGAGTGTATTTGAAATATTTATAACAAAACTTTAGTATCCATAATACAGCATATGATAAATTTCTTCAATGAAAACAGTAAAAATATTTAATTAAAAATATGTTCCTGGCATCCGGGAAAATACAATGGCCAATTAATATATAAGTATTGATCAACATATGAATGAAATTAAGTTTTATTGATAATCAGAGAAACATCAATTAAGCAATAATGCTAAAATATTCATCACCCATTAGAATGGCAAAAATTAAAAGCACTTAGCAATATTCACTGTTTGGTTGTGAGAAAGTAAGCATTCTCACATGTTGTCAGTCAGTCAATAGCTGGAGGATGTTTTGGAGAGAATTTTATCACCATCCATCAACATTTTAAATCTGCTGACTCTCACTCAATAACCCCACTTGCAGGAATATGATCAACTAATATTCCGAGCATTTGTGTAAAACATACACAGACAAGGGTGTTCGTTGCAGTACAGATTATATTATGGTAGAATTGTTTATAATACTGTAGAATCTGAAACAACCTAAATGTATGTTTACAAACATGAAGCTGCATTTCTATTTTGAAATATTATGCAGCAGTGACCAAAAAAAAATCAAGCTAGAACTAGTACCATTTCAGGAAAGATCTTTGGGGAAGAAAATGTAACTGGGGAAGACAGAAATTCTTGTGCAGTAAGTGGACTTCACATATTTGCTCCATAATCTTCTGAATCGTCTCAAATTTTAATAGTCAGCAAGTAACTGAAGGATTTCTTTCCTAATGTTTCAACTAATTGAAAGGACATAACTAATTCAAATTGTCTACGAGTCCTTATACTGATCCAGATACACAATCATGTTGATTTTGCACTGAGCATCAACATTTATTGGTAGCAAGATTTCAAATTTGTAACAACCCTGCATTCGTTTCCCACGGATGCCACAATAGAGTACTACAAACTGTGTGGCTTAAAACAGCAGAGATTTATTCTGTCCTGAAAAGTCTGAAATCAAGGTGCCAACATGCCTAATTCCTTCTGAAGGCTCTGAGGACATGTTTCACGCCTCTCTTAGTTTCTGGTGACTGTTGGCAATTTTCTGCATTCTTGGCTTGTGGCTTATTATTCTAATCTCTGCCTCCATGGCCTTCTTCTCTGCGTCTGTGTCTAAATTTCTCTCTTGTTATAAAAACACCAAGCAAACTGAATTTAAGACCCACCTTAACCCAGTATGACACCATCTTACCTTCATTACATCTGCAGAGAATTTATTTCCAAATGAGGTCACATTCACAGGTTCTGGGTGGAAATGAATTTTGAAGGGACACTATTTAATTCAGCACAAACCTATGGTAAAACTATGTATTTCGTACACACAAACAAAACCAAAAAATCTTGCAAAATGATATCCTTACTCTGTACAGTGAACTGTAATATTTTCAATTCTCCCAGAATAATATACAAGGCCAATAACATGTGACCATCACACTCTGAAAATAGTTAAGGCTGATAATATTTGTCACTTTAACATTTTAAGTCACTTGTAGCTTTGCACTAAGCCTCCAACAGAAAGGTTGGCAAGGCACAGGGAGGAGGGCAAGGCTACATCTGTCTCACCAGACGTTCGATGTACTTTGTGGGCGGCCAGAAGAGATGGGGGATGGGCTCACTGGATGGCCTGGAACACAGACGTACCACTGCCATTGCCATCAGCAGAGAGTCCCCCAGTCCTGTAGACAGCATTCTACATGGACAGAGACAATTTATGCAAATAGGTAGTAAGACCATCCCATGGGTTAGCAAAGCCGAAGCTTTGGGGGAAAAAAAAGAGTTGGAGCAACAAATATCTAGGTTGCATTTATATTAAATTGAAATCTATATTTTTTTTTATTAAAAACAGCTATGATCAATAAAACTTAGAGAGTACCTAGCTGTCCTCATCTTCTTCATCTGAAAAAAAAAATCCTAGTCAAAATGAGTGAAACACCCTTGAAACGCAGCTCAACACTCTTCTCAGAATTCCTTTGGCAAGTAGGTAATTTGAGAAATCTGCAGGTACCAAATTGAACAAATGTGCGTTAAAGTCCTTGCTGGAGAATAAAGAACAGAGGTGTCCTTTGCAAGTCACTTTTATGACTAGCCCCAAACCTTAACTACAAGCTAAGAGTTCATATCAATGATTAACCCAGGAACAAAACACCTCTACAATATTAATTGATCTGATAAAATATTCTTCCTAAGGCGATTTTTCACACGTTCCTTTTATTATCAAGTAGGCAACCAGTCATAGGAGTTATAATTCTTTTTTTTGGTACCCGTATTCTGGGATGAAGTAATACATAGTATGATGAGCTAGCCCTTTATAACATTGCTCCAGAGAAAATGAAAAAAAAAATTAAGTTGCAACTTATATCACAGAAGGTATCAAGGTGAGATTCTAATTCATAGAGTTGTGCATATGAATTTCAGGATATAGTCTGTTTGTCCATAACTTTTCCTCTACATTTGGTTTCTCATAAGCTCTTCTAGCCTTAACTATCTGATTTAAGGACACCGTCATAATTTGTTGAAATAGAAAAGAGCTTCATTTTAGACCACAAAGATCTGGGCAAATTTAGTTTTAAATATAGCATATTAGGCAAATGATAATAAATACTATACCTAAAAGTTGGTATGTATATAATTATATTGTTTCTTATAATGTGAGTTAAAGCTAGCTTGGTCCCTTTCCCTGCTATATGGCCGGCCCCTTCATGGCCATATCAGAAATTTAAAGTTGTAATATATTTGGTACATGCAATGCAAGAAAACCCCTCTAGGTTTTAGACAACTAGGCTGCTATCTGGAGGAAATACAGAGTGGCTTTGTTTTCTTTCTCATTACACAGAGTCCATAATATCCTGAGGCAAAGCTCGAGTATGTACTCTCCAATTCTAACACTGGATTTGTTTTCCAACCCCCACCATCCCCTTCAATGAATGAAAGGGATTTACAATTAGTTACCTTTTGGCAAGCCCATGGCAATGTTATTTTTAAATTACATTTTCTACTAAAGAATGGTTTGCTGACCTACCTCTAAGCGAAGGTCGGGATATTGCTCTTAAAATAAAGAGATATCTCTTCCATCCCCCTTCAGAATCTTCATAACTCATCTCCCTGCAGTAATGACTCAACTTTAATTCTTCTTAATTTTTTTTAATTTATTACTTTTTAATGATGTATAGTCAGTTACAATGTGTCAATTTCTGGTGTATAGCATAATGTTTCAGTCATACATATACCTACGTTTTCGTATTCTTTTTCATTGTAGGTTACTACAAGATATTGAATATAGTTCCCTGTGCTATCCAGAATAAATGTGTTTTTAATTTAAACTTCAACATTTCACTTACTTATTAGCATGGCCCACAAGAAGCATTAAAATAAATGAAATTTATTAATTTGGGGGAGATCTTCCCTGAAAACTCAGGTTTATTCTAAAACATAGTATATATCTGATTACAAGTGAAAACTACTAATTCATCCACACTGTGACATTGTAGATCCAGCAGAACAGTGATTAAGTTCCACCACCATCTGGATCTTCTTTGTCACAGTTCAGCATCATTTCTTTTTCAAGAGGTTTAATTTATTTCAACTACAGGAGAAATGGTCAGATTGATTTTGACTGAAGATAATTTTTGGGGGGTGGGAGGAAGGTAAATTCTCATAGATCCATCACAAATACATCTTTCCTTCTATTTATGTCTCCATTTCTTTCTACATTGATTTTTTAAATTATGCAGGAAATCTTGAAACTCTATTCCACCCTCAAAAACACACATTCCTTTCTTTTTCCACTGTCATTATTTATGCATTTTATTATCTTCTCATCCAGTTCTTCAAATACTTATTCTACTTTCTACAAATTGTCTTTATTCCATCCTGAAATTCAAAACAGGTAAAGTTTGAAGTGTTGGGTGTCATACATTTAAAAAAACTATCATTTTATTGTTATTCCTCTGCTCACCATTGGTACGACAGCACTCAAAGTATACTTCTAATGCAGACATCAATTACTTGCCATTTTAGGAAAACATCAGCAGATCAAAAATAAACTAAGTTTCACTAATTCAATTTTAACCTGGGGATGTCTAAATGACTACCATCTAAAAACTGGCTCTATTTTCCAAAGGAGATGTTGCCTAGATGATTAGACAGAACAAGCATGTCAGCTGAATGTTAGGAGCAGCTGCCTAATGAGATAAAATAGAATGAATTTCCAAACTTCCTGACCACAAAATTTCTAGAGAAGAGAACTTTTTCTTAAAACCTGAAGATGTTAAGTATCAAATGCTCACAAAAATGTTTACTTCTCCAATTCAACTTACTCTTATGTCCTTTTTGTTTCTACTGTATTTGTTTCTGGTCAACAATAGGGAAGTGAATTCCTTGTGCCCACAGTGGAGCCCACATTGGAGCCCACTTCCCTCCCATCCTGCATGTATCTGCATCTCTGGGGCAGACAGAAGATGCTGCCTGTAGACGCTCTGTGCAGGATACTTGAGGAGTAACTGACACCGCGAAACTGGAAGAACTTTCATCACAACTACTGTTTAATTTCTAGACTCTCCCCAAATTGTTATTCCTATCTCATCTGCTTCCTTTGGGAAAACACATCTATGCCATGGCTAGAAACCCATGTAGGCAGAAAGGCAAGGAGCAAAAGACCGAGACTGTGAACTGTTCCCTTGGACACTTTGCCTGTAGGTGACTGTTGTCTTAAATCATGAAAGATTAGTTTTACCAAGCTTACCAAAGATATGACACTCAGAATCCAATACTGGAAGTTCAACTGTTGGGATTTTAGTTGTTTTAAGATATCTTTAAGTAGGATAGTCCAGTTCTAGTGACTGGAAATCAAAGGGTCCATCACATTTTTTTCATACTGTCTAGAGAAGCCTGCCCCATCCACCCCCTCCTCCCAAAATGCTCACAGTGAAGGAGGCTGTTCTATGACGTGAAAGATGGGTTAATAATGCTGGTGTTATCAAAAGATCATCCATAACTCTAATGCCACACTACCAGCTTTCTTAACTATTTGCACCCTGTATTAAGTACAAACTTCAACATTGGTCACTATTTTCTATAACCTGCGTAACTCCTAGAAAATGACTTTGGAACCTTGGACTGAGGTCTAACTTATGTACTATTATAATAAAAATAACTACCATTTAGTAACCACTGAAATATTCCAGGCATTGTGTCAAGTATTTTATATTATCCCACTTAATACTCAAAATAGTTGCATGATCTTTATTTGATTAATATGTTTAATTATGTTTTATGTATTTATTTTATTTTTCCTCTTTTTTTTTTAAATGAGGGGGAGGTAATTTATTTATATTTGGAGGTGGTACTGGGGATTGAACTGAAGACCTCCTGCATGCTAAGCAGGCACTCTACCGCTTGAGCTATACCCTCCCCCGATTAATATGTTTAATTATGATTAATATGTTTAATACAATTATCCCCAGTTTGCAGCTGATAAAACTGAACTTAACTACCTTTCGCAAAGTGGAGGAGGGATTTTTTAATGCAAAACTATCTAATCCCAGATCATATCTTTTCAAATTTTATGTTTTTTTTTAACTCTTCTTTTTGGTTTTATGATAACCAATCCAGTTTGCCAAAACTGTTACGTTATATAAATCCTTATCACTTCAACAAGCTTTTTGAGACTAAATAAAGAGTCAGTATCTTTATCTATAAAATAAATAGAAAAGAGGGGCCTGAACCAGAGAGATTAGGGGATTTTTGCCTTTGGAGAGCATAGCTGGACTTTGCTAAATATAGAAATTTAATTATAAATGAAAGGCAGTTTTATGTAGCAAATTTGTGTTTTCTTTCAAATTCTTTTGTATTTAATCAAATTTACTATCATATTTGTAAAGCTGAGCTTTACTGTAGACACAGTTTAAAAATATTTAGCATATGTGTGGCTTCCCTGAATAAGATTTTTAAATTGAAAAAAGGAGGGGAGAACTTACTGATTTTTGAAATGTCCTTCTAAATGTGATAACCTTTGAATTAAATAATCCCATCTTCTTAATGCCACTTAACATTTCACAAACCCTTAGAAAATTATAGAGATTCATTCATTAATGAGTTGCCCTAGTCTAATTTCAGAATGTTGACTCTGGTTTGGATCAGATGTTTGGAAACTCTTCCTTTTTCTCATTTTTGAAGTTTGTCAAAGCTGCTAGGAATAAGAGGGTCTCAATTTCTCGAGCTCAGGAAGTAATTTGCAGAAATGAGCGTAATTCCCTAGATGAATGGATATAGCAAATGCCACAGTAGTTTTTTGTTTGTTAAATAAATGAAAATTTCTAACATAAAATCACAGTATGGTTATTTTATTAATAGAACTGCAAGTAATATTGATTTCTTTAGAATAAGAACAAGAGAACCATCATATTAGTGGTTAGCTAAATCTAATTCAAATCAAGCTATTCACATATCCATAAGTGCACCATCTTTCTCCTGAGAGCAGCTCATTTAAAGTCATACCCTTAATTCTCCTCTACATCAGTTTTTCATTTTTTATAGTAGTTCTTCTTAGGTGTATAGTATGTGTTTAATAAGTATTTGTTTAATTAACAGATGTATAGTTTTGCACATTCATATCTATAGGTATAAATATATACGGTCATGATAGAAACATCTATATGAATTAGCCACAAGTATCTATCTCATAAATTAATATATTACATATTACATATATTAGTTCTAGACAGTCAGTGGGAGAAAGCAAAACTATGACAAAATGGAAAACACTTGACTTCTTTTTGTTTGTTTGTTTGTTTGTTTGTTTGTTGGGGGGTAAGTGGCTTTATTTACTTATTTTTTAATGGCGGTACTAGGGATTGAACCCAAGAACTTATGCATGCTAGGCATGCACTCTACCACTGAGCAATAAGCCCCTCCAACTTCTTTGAAAGCAGAATCCCTTGTCCAGCATGATTGTGCTAAATATAAGCATTCTCATTACCACCCCTCATAAGTCTTTGCACCTTAACCATGTGTGCATCTGAAAATATTCAAAGCAGAAATAGAGAAGACCTTCAATGAATGATTATGAATTCTTCTCTTAGATAAATCAATATTCAGTTTGACCACTGACTATTGACATGATCTCATTTGCCCCTCACAATACCGTTCTGAGATAGGGTGGGCCATTATGACTCCAGATAAATCCAAATAAAGTTCGTATATACAGATATTCTGATTTGCTCGGCTTTAAAAATGCTTCCAGATACCTAGTGTCATGACATCCACCACCCACTCCCTAGAGAGGATCTCATACTTGGTTTAAGAAGCAGACACCATTATCTCTGAGGCAGCAGGTTCTCTAGCTGGGGCACCGGGGAGAGACTCCTGGACTCCAGAGACAACCCAGTAGGTTCATGGACAGAAGGAAACACAGCACCTGACTCAGAGAAATCAAACCCCCTTTACTGGAACAGGCCAGACAGAGGGACACTCCCAACTGTACCACTTAACATTCTAATGTTTGTAGTCTGCTGTAACATCGTCACCCACTCTGAGAGCAATTTACCTTTGGCCTCAGTGTGTTTGCCATCCCTCCTGCCTCTCTTAACTCTTTTCTTAGATCTTGAGCCCATCACCTGTATTCCTGATTCTCCTACATTTTCCATCCATTTATTCTTCCTTTTCAACTCAACTCTATCCTGCTTACTTCTGTTAAATAATCTCTATCACCTTTTGCACAGCAAAGGAAACTATAAACAAAATGAAAAGACAACCTTCAGAATGGGAGAAAATATTTGCAAATGATGCTACTGACAAGGGCTTAACCTCCAGAATATACGAATAGCTCATGCAATTCAATAACCAAATAAATAACCAAATAAATAAATAAATAAATAAATAAATAAATAAATAAATAAATAAATAAATAAAAATGGGCAGAAGATCTAAACAAACATTTATCCAATGAAGACATACAAATGGCTGATAGGCACATGAAAAAATGCTCAATGTTGCTAATTATCAGCAAAATACAAACTGAAACTACAATGAGGTATTGCCTCACCACCAGTCAGTATGGCCATCATTAAAAGTCCACAAATGATAAATGCTCGAGAAGTTGTGGAAAAAAGGGAATCCTCCTTCACTGCTGGTGGGAATGTAGCTTGGCACTGCTAATATAGAAAACAGAATGGAGATTCCTTAAAAAACTAAAAATAGACTTACCCTATGACCAGAAATCTTACTCCTGGGCATACATCTGGAGGAAACTCTAATTCTAAAAGATACATACACCCCAGTGTTCATAGCAGCACTATTTACAATAGCCAAGACATGGAAGCAACCTAAATGTCTGTCAGCAGATGACTGGATGAGAAGCTGTGGTATATTTGTACAATGGAATACTACTCAGCCATTAAAAAATACAATAATGTAATTTGCAGCAACATGGATGGATGTGGAGATTGTCATTCTAAGTGAAGTAAGCCAGAAAGAGAAAGAAAAATACCATATGATATCACTTATATGTGGAACCTTAAAAAATGACACAAATGATCTATTTACAAAACAGAAACAGACTCACAGTCATAGAAAACAAACTTATGGTTACCGGGGGAAAGGGGAGGGGTAGAGGGATAAAGTGAGAGTTTGGAATTTGCAGATACTAACTACTATATATAAAATAAACAGCAAGTTTCTACTGCATAGCACAGGGAACTGTATTCAGTATCTTATGGTAGCCTATAATGAAAAAGAATATGAAAAGGAATATATGTAAGTATATGAATGACTGAAACATTATGCTGTACACCAGAAATTGACACAACATTGTAAACTGACTATACTTCAATAAAAATTTTTAAAACAAGAGTATCACCAGCGAAGCTCTGACTTGCCACTCCTGAGCGTCAGCTGCCTCTGGCTCTCAGGCTAAAGCCCAAACTCAGCAAAGCCAGCGCATCCTTTGCTCAGCTCTGTGCTGCATGTTAAGCCAGACAGATAACCTCGTCTGCAGCTCTGGGATTTCTGGTGTAGTAGATATTTTTGCCTACTTGAAAATGGTTTTACACCAACTTCAACCCTATTTCTATCGCCAGTCATGTTTTTTTTACCAGCCCTCCCCTATCTCTCAGGCTACATCGCTTTTTTTCAGTTACCAGAAGTAGGTAGTCCTGATTTTCAAATCCTAGCTTCATTCACCTTAACGGGCACTAAATTACCTGATACCCAAGTAGTTGGTGTCAACAAGTCCTCCCCTAACGAGCCTTCTCTCGGCCTCTTAGCTAACCAGTGATAATCCACTTCTGCTTGTCTTTCTTCCTTCCACCAGCTGATCTCCTGAAAAACACCTGAGGTTCACCCTTGACTCTTTCTTTGGTCTAGCTAGACTTTGTCACTAACCCATGTCATTACTCAGTTTTTCTTCATCTCAAAATTTTGCCTGTTATAACTATACTTCTAAATTTGTAGCCCTGTGTATGAAACTAACCTTAATCATCTTTAGCAATAGTGTAGATACATGAATATAATACTGTATGTAGTATTTATAATACACATTATTTAATACATATAACACTGTATATGGTACTTTTTTCATGTGTAGGTCTGTTATACATAAAGTTCTAACTTACATAGCTTTTAATATTTTACCTCGCTATGACCACAATTTGGACAGTTTATTTCTCAAATTTATTTTATTCTGACAGCGTAAATGTATTTACACTTTTCACTAAACTCAAACTTTCAACCAACAGTGCTCTCTTACAGGCACTTTGTGAAGAAGCAATTTATACACATTGTAATTCTTTAATTCTCACAACATCCCCCATACATGCTATTATTATTACCACATGACTGAAGAAATAATTAAGGACAAATGTAAAACTGCTCCCAAATTTAGCAGCAGCTGTAGCTACAGCATTCTCACAGGTGGAGGCATAATGCAGTTATTACCTAGTACAAACAGGTAATATTTTATTACCAGAAATGACAGGTTGATCCTTCATAATTTTGAGATGAAGATGCCCCTCCTTTTTACAACCAAAACTGTCCGGGAATAAGTTGTTTCACATATGGAAATTTTCAGGATAATGGATACTTTAGCCATTAAGAAAGTGGCTATGTGGAAAGTGTGCTATGCAGTGCACTACATCGTGAGCACTGACTGCTGTCTGTGTGTGTTCAGCACATTTCAGATAAAGACACCAAGAATCCAAGAGAACCATGTGCTCAAGCCCATCTAGCTGGGAAAGCCAGGAAGTAACAAAGCCCAGGCCCACAACTGCCTGGCCCCAAACTCTAACTTCTTTCCACCACACCATGTTATCTTCCAGAACAAGAGTAGTACCAGAGACGAGCCAAACATTCACTGTAACCTGCTGGCAAAAACATATACTAAAGCATATTGCACCTCTTTCTAATTTCCTGGACTACATAGAAAATAAATGTTTTTTAAAATTTGTATTGAATTTGATTTACTGTTCTTGTCACTTGAAGAGCTGTGTGCGATTAACATCAGTCACGTATGTCTGGCACATCATTTTCAAAGCACCTTGACCTGACACAAACAAACAAAAACAGACACTGCACAAACTCCAAAGAAGACTTAATTGTCCCCACTTAGAAGCTGAGAATTCTGAATCTTCAAGATCTTCCACGACTATTTTAAGAATTATAAGCTAGGAAGTGACAGCCCAAGGACTGAAATCCAATGATTTTAATTTCTGGTGCAGAAATCTTTCCTCCACATATTATTGATTCCCTGAAAAGCTGTTGAGATTGGGAGCTCATTAGTCCCTACTCGAAATGGCCTCAGTCAGCTTTGGTTTTAGAGGACGTGCGCACTTGCCCAGAATATTCCTGTTTCTCCCACCGGGAGCAAGTTGTCAGTTACTTTTCATCTTTTTGCTCTTCTGCCTTTTTATAGTAGCTGCCATACTTCCTCCTTTCAAATTCCTGCTACTAATTTGCTGTTGGCTTGAAATCTAATCATTAAGTGTTTAAAATAAGAATCTGCCGGCTGTGAGAGACCCTTTAAAAGTAAAGCACATGAGCTTGCGTTTTACAGGAGGTATTTGGTGGCTCTTAACAATTTTCTTCTGACTGAAATTAACCCATGCTCATTATTGAAGAAACAAAATGTAGAAAGATCTAAACAGGAAGAATAAATACATCACACAATCTGCAGCCAGATAACTCAATACTATAGCATATTTTCCACTGCACATGTTTTAATATTATTACTATTAGTGATTATCATTAATGTTATTACTATTTTTAAATGGAACAGCTTGTATCCTGACTTTAAAACATTGAGCACTTAAATTGAAATATTTTCCCATGCCAATAAATAATTTTCAAACAGTAGAATTTTGATCTCCGTAGAAACTTCATGATGTGAATACACCACAGTTAATTTAGCTTTTTCCCTTTGTTCCACAGAATGATGATACTGCTTTCATTTTTGGATATAATTCTACCAAAATCATTTTTGTCCAATCAACATTCTAACTTGGATATCTAGTTGTGAGTTCAAGGTCTAAGTTTATGAAAAATGTAGGCACTAGATACAAAAGTCAAATTCTTTTTTTTTTTTTTTTTGGCAGTTCTATAAATTTATACTCCCACAAAAGTTAAGCAAACGTTCATTATTCTTAATTACTTACTCTGCTCAGATAATGCTTTTTCTTGCCCACTACAGGTTTACTGCTTGTGTTCCAACTATCTGAGGTTGAAATCAGAGGTCTCTAAAAAAGTGAGCTGCTACAATACTCAAGCATGCAAGGTTTTTATTACACTGTTAGAGATTTTCATTATCCTTAAAATTCAATTTTATCTTTACCAATTAGAGATGCTGTTATTGATTCACACAAATACACAAAAGGCCTTGTGCTTTGAGCTGCCTTTGCTGTGTTTGGGGGCCATCTGTATTCTTTTCCATTCCCCTGTTCAAATCTGCACCTCATTTCAAAACAACCGTCTCATATTGAATTACAATCTATAACTCTGCCATAGTGTAAAGTTAATTTGTCCATATTGTTAATGAATCTGTTGGAAGGAAAAAAAAAAGACTATCATAAAGCAAAAGTGTTAAGGAGCATGCACATTTCTCAAACCGTATATTAGGGTCTGTCCCAGTCGGTTTAGGCTGCTATAACAAAACACCACAGCCTGGGACAGGGTGGCTTATAAACAGGTAAAATTGATTTCTCCCAGCTCTGGAGGCTAGAAGTCCAAGAGCAAGGTGCAAGAATGACTGGGTTCTGGGGAAGGCTCTCTTCCAGGAAATACCTGGTAGGGCTGGGGCAGTGTTCTCCAGAAGTCTGAATCAGTGTTCAATACATGCTGAGTCCAGGAACCAAGGGGTGACAATGACAGTGACACCTGGCACTATTAGCTAGTGACCCACAAGCAAAATTTTGCTTCATGTTCCCTTGAATTTGTACTCTGCTGGCCTAGAGATCTTAGTTTCAGAGGGAGGATGTTTCACTTGGAAAAAAAAAAACAAAACAATGGTTCTACTGAACTAGAAGTTAAGATGGCTGTCTGGCAACTTTGGGACCCTCATGCCTCTGAGTCAGCAGGAAGAGAAGGGAATTACAGTGCTGGCTGGGGTGATTGATCCTGACTACCCAGGGGGAAGCTGGACTTCTACAGCAGAAGCAAGAAAAAGTATGTCTGGAATACAGAAAATTCCTTAGGGCATCTCGTATAGGCATGCCCTATAATTAAAGTCAATGGAAAACTCTGACAGTTCAATCTAGGCAGAACTACTAATGGTTCACATGCTTTAAGAATGAAGGCTTGGATCACTCCATCAGTTAAAGGACCACATCAACTGAGGTGTTTGCCGAAGGCAAAGGGACTACAGAATGGGCAGTAGAAGAAGGCAGTTATAAATACCACCGACAACCACGTGAGCAGTTACAGAAATGAAGACTGTAATTAATATGAGTACAGCCACTCCTTGGCATCTGCAGGGAATTGGTTCCAGGAGCCCCCTCAATACCAAAATCCATGGATGTTCAATCCCTTTATACACAATGGTGCAGCACAGTTGGCCCTTTGTGTCTGTAGTTCTACATCCAGGGATTCAACCAACCTCGGATTAATATCCAAAGTTGAATCCATGGATGCAAAACCTGTGGATAAGGAGGGCTGACTACATTTACAGAAAACGTTCTGTGTATAAATGGACCTGTGAAGTCCAAATCTGTATTGTTCAAAGGTCAACTGCACTTCCTTATTTTGTAATGAATATGTTTGTATGCATTTATACATATATTAAACAAATATCTTTGTTTTCTCTTCTCTTATTCCCTAATCATGTAACATAAGATGTATTGACTTTGTATCAGTATTTAATTATCATTACCTTTATATCATAGTATCCAAATTATAGAACATCAGAAGAAGAATAAACAACACTGAAGGAATTTACCTCCTCTCTGGGGAAGATATTAGTGTATTTTTGGTTTTAATCAGGAGAGTTGTATCGCATTAGTTGGAAATATGACCTTGTTATTGTCTTTGGAGATTAAGCATGGTTTAAGGAGATGGGTTTGCCAGTCTGACAAGGGGTGGACTTGTGATGATTAATTTTATATGTCAACCTGACCAGGCAAAGGGATCCCTAGATAGCTGGTAAAACACTATTTCAGGGTGTGTCTGTGAGGGTGTCTCCAGAGGAGACTAACACTTAAGTCAGTAGACTAAAGAGGGTCACCCTCACCACAGTGGGTGGGCATCAGCCAATCCCTTAAAGGCCTGAATGGATCAAACAGGTGGAGACAGATTAAATTCACTCTCTCTGCTTGAGCTGAGACATCCATCTTTCCCTGACCTTAGACATCAATGTTCCTCGTTCTCGGGCTTTCAAACTCAGGCGAGGACTTACACCATCAGCTCCCAGTTCTCAGATTTTTGGACTCAGATTGGATTACAACTACCTCTTTGCTGATTCTCCATCTTGCAGACAGCAGATCGTAGGACTTCTTGGCCTCCATAACCACGTGAGCCGATTCCTGTAATAAAGGTGTTTTCTCTCTCTCTCTCTTTGCTCTATTTCTATTTCCATCTCTATCTTTATTATCAACTATCTATGTTCTGTTTTTCTGGAGAATCCTAATACTGCCCAAGTGGACATTTACACATCATTAATCATTTGTCTTCATCCCATTAACCAGTTACTTCACTTGTGTATACCAAACCCTAGCTTTATATTCAAATTACTACTACAGCATTCATAAACAATTATAGTAAGGAGTTGCTGTCTCAAACTGGAGATAATTATTTCCTCCTAGAGGACCCTCCCCCAGGAGGAGGCAGACCCAGCTCCATGTGGACAAAAGCCTTATTCTTCTGTCCCAGTCTCCTCATTTCTTATCCCAAAACACATTGCCAAGTGAATCCAGGGCAGAAATAATAAGAACACCATCAAAACAAAGCAACTGCTCACTCTCAAGAGCTATAAATTGTGAGACATATATTCTTAAGCACATTCATATTTTACACTCTTGTATACATACTTTTTTTCCACTATAAAGTGATTATTTTCCTTTATCTTTCTCTTCCCTTGATCTTGTGCACATTTTCTGGCTTCTTGTAAGAGACATAGACAATTTCCTAGCCTTGTTAACATCCCTAGGGTGAAAGTAGGGAATCTTACGATTTCTCACTTATTTTTGCTGACTCATATATATAACGTTAGCAAGTTATGGGCACTCTGCTACGGAATATTATGAAGTGAGACAACCTATAAACTAATACCTTTTTCATACTTGCACTGAGAGAGGACAGACTGAACAGGTGGTTGCGTTTGTGTGCACGTGCGCATGCGTGCATGTGCACATATTTTGGCTGAGGTCAGAGCCTCTGCATCGAGAGCCTCAGATCAGCCACTCTTCCTAGTCCCAGTTAGCATGGTAAGTCCTGCACAGTAACCAGGCTCTACGTTCCAAGACAGCCTGCAAGTAGATGCTTATTACAATGACATGAATAACAAGTGATATGTGCAAATAGCATTGTATATGAGCACATGCTTCTCTAGCGTGGTTTTCTCCCGGCTCACATACAAGGGCTATTTGGGGGCTTTTGTTTATTTAAACCAAGGAGAAGAAAAGGCTCTGATAGATTGACAGTCTTTGGTATTTTTCCCTTGACAAATGTGTGGCAGCTTTCAATTTGATCCCAGTACTTCTGTTCCTTATTCTCAATCCCATCTCTGAAAATGATTACTGTATTTTGCTGTTGGTCTCACACTGACTAATTCTTACCCGGCATATTGATTTCTAATTTTGTAGCTGGCAGTTCATCTTTCAACTTGTATGACACATTATTCTTCCTGTGAATTGAAGTTTCATATTATCCATCTTGATCCTTTATTCCAAGCAATGTTATCTCTTTTTTTTGTTTTGTTTTAATACCTCAGGGTTTGTTCCCTCCCTGAGGATTTATCTTATTTAAAAATGCATGTTTCTTCACGGGTGTTTTTGTTGTTGCTGTTAATGAGGTTTTAAATTTTATTACAAGGCACATAGGAGATTGATTTAGAAGCTTGATACTTTTTAAATTTTATACAAATTTTTGATTTTGGGGTTTTTCTTTGGAGGGGGTAGAAGGTAATTTGGTTTATTTGTTTGTTTATTTTCAATTTTTTAAAATGGAGGCACTGGGGATTGAACCCAGGACCTTATGCGTGCTAAGCATGCACTCTACCACCGAGCTGTACTCTCTCCCCTAGAAGCGTGATTTTTGAGGAAGCAGGAACAAGTTACTCAGTTAACCTTAATTTGCACTAGTGGTAGAGTTTGCATATTCAGGAACTCCCAAGCCATTGAGAAGCCAAAATCAGAGGCCCACATTCTACTTTCATGAAGTTTCCTTTCCTAGAACCACATATGGATTTATCTTAGCACTGTGACATCTGTTTCCCTCAAAGGAGAAGTGAAGGAAGAGAGAGGTACATTGTGCCAAATGTAGAAGAAACAGCACAGAGAGATTCATCCATCTGCAGTGTTTGTAACGGGTGAGCAGCCTTTTCACTTCTTCCTTAGATCATCTTTAAGTTGAAGCAAGATCTGATAGTCAACTTGACTGTTCAAGCCACAAGGATGCTTTCCCCAGGGCATGGTGGGGAGGGACAGGAGAGGACGGAGGACTTTCACATTTTAAGGAGTACTTTCCAGCTCTCAGAGAAGCTGGCATTAGCAGAATCCTGCACCTGTCCCTGCCTGCGCTCTCCCTGCCTTTACAAGCCAAACTGCACATCACTCCCACACTAATCTTCCAAGGCAGAGCTTTTATCATGCCACTCCCTGCTTGGGAACCTGCAGTGGGTGAGAATAATAGCAGTAATGCCTCACATTAGCATAGAGTCTTTCCATTTGCAAGTGCTCTCCCATCCCCTGTCTCATTTCCTCCCAGCCACAATCTCTGAGTACCTGTTAGATCAAGTCCAAAGCCCTTCTGCTGAGCACGGTCTTTTAGCACTTTCTGGACTAGTTCGCTGTCTTTCTCTTCCTTCTGCCAAAGGAAGCCTCCAGTCTCTCCTCCGCTCCCAGACAGCACTGCTTTTCAACTTCAAGAACTGTCTTTTTGCACCCCCCTTTACCCCCCACCTGGAAATACCCCAGCTTCCTTTTCCCCCTTAGTAAGGCCAGGAGGAAACACCTGCTGGCCCGGGGGAATCATGGTTTCTGAGGACAATCTGCAGTGGAACATCCACCGTTTCTGGCCTAATTCCACCCAGTTTGTACATGGACGTATTGCACAGTTTCTCCCACTCCCACTGGTCAACCTTTATTAGAGAGATTGTGTTTGGCATACCAGCTCTGCCTCCTGACCCTAGTCTGCAGGTCATGTTATTTTTGGTCAGTTTCCTTGCAGATTCAAGTTAGGTAATTTCTAGACCCACTGGGAAATTTCCTCAACCATTTTACATAGCTCTGAAAAGTTCTCAGAATCCCATTATCTGAAAACATGAACTAGGCACTAACTTTATGGAACATTCTGTAGAAATGGTTTCTCCTTTTATTTTTATGAACTGCACTTTCTTTTTGAAAAGGCTTTAAAATTATCAACATGGCATGATCTTTCCTCTTAAACCTGAAAGACTAATGAGGGAGGAGTAAGACATGCAGACTTTCTGAACTTCTGTAACCTTGAACATCTGTAGAAAGATGTCTCATTTCTCAGTGTCCCTGGTAGCTGGATTGTAGGTCAGATGGAAAGCCAAAGACAAGATTTTTTCCTCTATAAAATTGTAGCCACAGTTGTCGCTTCTGAGACCTTTATCAAATAATTCGTAACAGGATTGTACTTTTCTCTGATTACTCAAATCAAGTGCTGAAAGTTCATGAAAATAGATGTTTAAGAGCCCAAAGTTAAAAAACACTCACCACCTCAGCCTCTCTACATGGAAAAGACTTTTCCTTTTTTCTGTTTTTTGGTCCTCCTCTTCACCAGTGTTTCTCCCTCTTTTAAATCTCCCCTTCCCTCTCCTTCTTTCCTCATCTCTTCCTTTCCTCTCCTCTCTTCTTCTCCTTCTCTTCATTAGTCCTGGTAATTATTATTAGTCAGAGAATCTGGCCGCAAATTAATCAGATCTCAAGTCCAAATAGAAAAGTTCTGGAGAATAAAGTATGCCTATGTATTTTTCCACCCAGACCCCTCAATTCATCAATAAACCCAAGCAACAAAGGCAATTACTGGCAAATGGCCACGACTCAGAGTCACCTGGCGAGGACAGACCACTTCCCAGCGTTTTGGTACCCCCCACCACCACTGCCTTCTCTCGACTTCCAGTCTCTGCTCCCCTCCACCGCCACCTTTGTTGATTATCCTCTTTGTTCCCTTCGCCGTTACTAGCAGAACTCTTTCTCGGCCCATTGTTCAGGGTAGGATTTGTTCTTTTAACTCCAAACCGTCATAAAATACTGAGGAAAACAATCATCATTTCAAAAACAAAAACCTAGTGCAATCTTAAACCATGAAAAGCGATAATCCCACTCTTCCATTGCTTTCTTCGTCCTGATTTCCATGATTCCTTTTATACCCCAACCACAAACATCCACATCAGCTCTAACCTACACCGTTACCCTCAGCTATGCCCTGCTGGCCTAGTGTCGTGCTGGGGGTGTGACCTAGACCTGATCCCTGAGGGTTACTGAGCTGTCATCATCAAGCCCTTCTCAGGCTGAAGATGCTGACTTGTGCATTTACCACTAAAATCGGGCTTTAAACTTTGAGATGCATCTAAGTGGACTGCTCGTGTACCGATCTTAATCTTTCTTATCCCCACTGTATAACAACGGCCCAATCACCTCCTAGTGATTAGAATCAATAACATCTTTCAAGTTGCAACCTTTTCCTTGCCTGATGTTTCCTGGGCATGTTGAAGGAACTGATACCCCACTTCCTCCGGCCTCTCTGGTTAATGATGAAAAATCAACAGTGATGCTGATTGTTTTTCCCTTACATGTAAGCTATCGTTTGTCTCTTGCTGCTTTCAAGAGTTTAGTCAAGTGTCTCTTCATTTTTTTCTTTGATTTTAGTTTTTGAAACTTTGACTACGATGTGTCCTCATGTGAATTTGTTTATCCTGCTTAGATTTTACTTAGCTTCTTGAATCTTTATGTTTTTTGATAAATTTGGGAAATTTTCATTTGTTATTTCTTTGAGTATTTTTTCAGCTCCACCCTTTTTCTGTTCTCCTTCCAGACTCCGATGACTTGAATGTGAGAATTTTGTTTATATTCCCACAGGGCCCTGAGGATGGTTTTATGTTTGTTTGCTTGTTTGTTTTTTATTTTCTCTGCTGTTCAGATTGGACAATTTCTATTGTACTATTTTTTTCTTTTGTCCCCTTCATTCTGCTTCTGAGCCATTTATGGAGTTTTTTTCCCCCAGTAATTGTACTTTTTAGTTATAAATTTTTTATTTGGTTATTTCTGTATCTTCTGCTTTCTTTGCTGTTATTTTCTATGTATTTTTTTAAGACTTTCTATTTTTTAATTTGTTTAAAGTGTGTTTGTAATTGCTTGCTGAAGCATCTTGTAATGGCTGCTTTAAATTGTCTCTTTAAATTCTGTCAGATAATCTTAATATCTCTGTCTTTTCAGTATTGACCTCTACTGACTGTCTTTTCCATTCAAGCTGAGATGTTTCTGGTTCTGGGGATGATGAGTGGCTTTAACCTGGGCATATTGTGTGTTATGTTATGAGATTCTGAATTTTATTTAAATCTGCTGTTTTTATCTGGCCTCTGACATCACTCTTGTAGGAGGAAGGGTCACTGCCAGCTGGAGGAAGAAGTCAGTTTCTCCAGCTAGCCTCCACTGACAGCACAGGGGCATAAAGGGGGAGGAGCGGGGAGCGGCGGTATCAGTGAGCTGGGGTGGTGGAAGCCCTGATGCCCCACTGGACTCCTCTGACACTGACCAGAGGGCAAGCGAAGGGGCGCCTCATTCTGCTGGATCAGGAAGATTTCTTATCATGAGTGAAACAAGTCTCTGCCTCTTATTAGTGGAACACAGATTTCTAAATATTTATACATTTACTATAGCCTATTTCTTTCTGAAAATTGTTAATACATACAAATGTGTGCTTGTTAGCCAATTTTTAAATATTTTCAGCATCTAAAGTTGCTGTTTATTTTTCAGTAAGTCCACGAAGATAGGTGAAAGAAATGACAAGATTTTAAAAGATGATTATGGTGTGAGGATGACTCTTCATTGGCATCAGTGTCAGTATCCAGAAATAGCATGAATGAGTCAGCAAGTTTTCTCACAGAAGATAACCATGGAAGCAAGAGAGGTATATGCTGTGACAATAGTATCTCATACAGTCATCTATTATTCATTAAACTACCTGTTCTTATTTAAAATTATCCTTGTTTATTATTCGAGATCAAAATAATGCCCATATTTAAAAGGTATAAAAGTATTTTATCCTATTTGTGAAAATATAAAGTGGGTGTAGATGCACCCTAATTGCCGCATCAAGTCACTGAGAAAATAACCCGAGTACTAAATTGTATGCTTCAGTCATATGAGTGTCCTGAATAATCAGAAGAGCAGGATTCTGGTTTTTGTCTTTCTCTACGGATGTGATGACGTTGCTAAGCATGTTTCTTGTTCTGTAAATGAAGAGCTTGAATTCAGGGAGTCAAGGCTTGATACAACTCTAACATTCTGTACATCCCAATGAGGGTAAAATGGTCCCAAGCGACTATGTCAGTGCAGCTTAACTCCAACTGTGTAACTGTGGACTACCGAGTTAGACACTGTTTCCAGAATAATGCAATATTTTGTATTGTATAAGTGAGGGGCCTTTTGCTTCATTCTTTTATCAGTTCCTTTAGCGACTGTATCAGTTAGGGTTCTCCAAAGAAACAGAACTGTAGGTGACAGACAGAGAGAGGAAACTGGCTCATACAATACTGGGGGATGGCAAGTCCAAGACTCATAGGGCAGACAGGTGGTTGATGGACCAGAAACTCAGACACGGTTTCTGTGTTACAGCCTTGAGGCTGAATTGCTTCTTGAAATCTCAGGTGTTGCTTTGAGAACCTTCAACTGACTGGATGAGGTCCACCCACACGATCAAGGGCGATCTTCTTTATCTAAACACAGTTGATTGTAAATATTAATTACACCTACAAAATACCTTCACAACAATGCCTAGACTAGTGTTTGACCAGAGCCACAGCCTAGCCAAGTTGACACAGAAGATTAACCATCACAGTGATGATGTGCACTCATTACAGTACCTGTTGTTTCACACCTAAAATGTCTCAGGTGTTATTCTTGGTGCTTTGAATGAGGAGTCTTGTAATCCCCAGTACAATCTGATGGATTATCTGTTGCTATTTTCCCCTGTGACATGAGGAAATTGATTCTCTGAAAAAAAATTGTTGCCCAAGGTCACAAAGCCAACAAATGGTCTAGTCAGGGTTGAAACTCAGGATTACTTGACTGCAAAATGTGACAGAATGAATAGTTGTGGGGGAAAAAAGTCAGAAAATTCAGATTCACATATTTTCTTTCACAGTAACTAGCTGTCGAACTTGGGGCAAATATTCTGTATTTCTATTTTGGTGCTGTACACATTGTACCTGCCTTTCCTTTAGAATATAGTGTTGCCTTTTAAAGGGAAGACACTGCTCCGGAATTTGGGTTGGGCTGTTCTCTTGAGCCAGGTAATGAACATTTTGTGCCGGTTGATTATTCAATTACAACAGAGAAGAGACAAACCATTAGAAGGAATTATGAATCTACACACTAGAAGGAAATCCTGTGATTTTGTTTTGCCTATCAGCCTTCCCATCTGTACTTGTGTCAAAATGAAACAAAATACAATTTAATGAATTGGGAGCTGCTTGAACCGAAGCAAACAGTAAGGATGGCTGATGCCAGATGGTGAAATCTGCAGCACTTCACTCAACACTTTTTTCTCCCTAGGTTGTCTTGGCTCAGAATCCCCTTACCTCAGGAACAGAAAGCAAGTTTTTAACACTATTGCCTCCTGCGGAACCAATGCAGTTTACAAAAGAACAGGCTGGATTCTTTTTGTCTCATGCATCAACTCCAACACTGTCGGCTAAGTTCCATTTGCAGAATCTTTATTACTGCTGATGATGTCAGAGAAAAGGAACAGAGCATGATTAATAGATTGCAGTGGAATTTACAACCCTGGCAGCGAAGAGTGATCTTTTGATTTATCAACTGAGAACGTTCAATCTAAAAGTCACGGAGAGTGAATAAATATGGTCAATACCCACCTGATCACTTTAGAAATCGATTTTCTATTTATAATTACAATTTAAAGGCCGTTCAAAAGCTCTTTTCCTTGCTGTTTTGCGTGTATTTCTTGGTCTGTTAGAATCATTTGCCTTTCTGAGGGGAATCATTACAGAGAATCCTTCTACAAGTACCTACTTTTGCCTTTGTGAGTAACTTACTCTCATTCCAAGACACTGGAGCCTGAGTTTATGAGCAGTGCGGATGCACAATATTTAAGATTAGGATCTCAGTTGCCCAGAACTTACATTTCAGAGGTTAAACAAATCAGCTTCTTGCTTTTACCCTACTCCTCTTTTTCACTGCTTCTTTAATCAAAAAGGCAGAATTCAACATTTTACTGTCTGGCTTAAATCTTTTTTCTAGGAGATCTGAATAAAGCTGGATTGCTGTCTATGCACAGTGGCGACAGCCAGCGTGAGGCAGTGACCTGGCACAAGGCGCACAGCTTCTTGGAGTAAAGGTCATTCAAGCGCTTGCCTCTGTTATAACACCGCTGCCTTTTAAACAGGCATCCAAGTAGAAAGGTACCTACTATGTTACTTTTGAATAGGAAACTGCAGAAAGCATAAAAGTGCTATTTTTAAAAGAAGAATTCCTGGGTTTGCAATATCAGTGTGTTATTAAAAGTGTAAGAAATGTGCTACGAGAAACATGTCAGTTGAGATATTTGTACAGAGTACATTCTTTTCTCACATTACCCTAATTCGATTTTCTTTGTGGACTCTATAATAACTCTGTGGAGTTAGCTGAGATGCTTTCTTCATTCATTCTCATTTTTTTTCATTCAACTGACATTTTTGATTGACATTTTGATGTTCAACTTTAACTGTAATGGAGTTTACAGTTAGTGACAGAACTATGCAGTATATATTAGTTAATTTTCAGAAGACATGGAGAAAGCCCAGTAGTAGTATCATGGTATCAGATTCTGTGCACTAGAGATAATCAAAACTTCAGAATTCTCTCTATTACTATGTGGTATCAATATGCTAACGTCCATGTTAATTTAAAAAATATAATTGCTTGAAAAATAATTTTAAACTTTGTTTGGAAACAAAAAGATCCTGAATAGCCAAAACAACCTTGAGAAAAAAGAACAGAGCAGGAGGAATCATGCTCCCTGACTTCAGGCTATACTACAAAGCTACAGTAATCAAAACAGGATGGTACCAGCACAAAACCAGACTCGTAAGTCAATGGAATAGAATAGAGAGCCTAGAAATAAACTCATGTACTTATGGTAAATTAATCTATGACAAAAGAGACTGTAACATACAACAGAGAAAAGACAGTCTCTTCAATAAGTGGTGCAGGGAAAACTTGACAGCTACATGTAAAAGAATGAAATTAGAACATTTTCTAACACCATAGACAAAGATAAACTCAAAATTGATTAAAGAACTAAATGTAAGATCAGGAACCACAAAAATCCTGGAGGAAAATAGGTAGAACACTCTTTGACATAAATCACAGCAATTTTTTTTTTGTATCTGTCTCCTAAAGCAAGGGCAGTAAAAGTAAAAGTAAACAAATGGGACCTGATTAGACTTAAAAGCTTTTGCACAGCAAAGGAAACCATTAACAAAATGAAAAGACAACTTACTGAATGGGAGTGCATATTTGCAAATGATATGACTGATAAGGGGTTAAAATCCAAAATATACAACTCAACATCAAAAAAACAAACAATCCAATTTAAAAAATGGCCTGAAGAACTGGATAGGCATTTTTTCCAAAGAGGACATACAGATGGCCAACGGGTACATGAAAAGATGCTCAGCATCACTAATCATCAAGGACATGCAAATCAAAACCACAATGAGATACCACCTCATATCTCTCAGAATGGCTATCATCAAAACAAAAACAAAAACAAAAACAAAACAAAACAAAACAAAAAACACACACACAAATAAAATCTGGAGAGGATTTGGAGAAAAAAGAACCCTTATATGTTGTTGGTGGGAATGTAAGTTGGTATAGCCACTGTGGAAAATAGTATGGAGGTTTCTAAAAAACTGAAAATAGAACTACCATTTGATCCAGCAATTACAACCTTTAGTATATATCTGAAAAAAAAAACCCCCACTAATCCAAAAAGATACATGTACCCCAATGTTCATAGCATCATTACTTACAATTGCCAAGATATGGAAGCAACCGTATCCATCAACAGACAAACGGATAAAGAAAATGTGTATATATACATATGTCTATATATATATATATATATTTATATGTTTGTATACACAATGGAATACTACTCAGCCATGAAAAGAATGAAACTTTGCCATTTGCAACAACATGGATGTACTTGGACACTTATTATTTAAGTGAAATAAGTCAGAAAGAGAAAAATGGATACTGTATGATATTACTTATATGTAGAATCTAAAAAACTACAACAAACTAGTGAATGTATTGAAAAAGAAATAGACTCACAGATATAGAGGACAAACTAGTGGGGAGAGGGAAGGAGGGAGGAGAAATATAGGGGTAGGGGATTAAGAGGTACAAACTATTATATAAATAAACTACAAGGTAAAACTTTTACATAAAATAAACTACAAGGATATATTTACAGCACAGGGAATATAGTCAATATTTTATAAGAACTAAAAATTAAGTATAACCTTTAACAATTGTGAAACACTATATTGTATACCTGTAACATGTAATACTATACATCAACTATACTTTAATCTAAAATATATATAGTTGCTTCTCTTGAACAAGGTTTTAGCATCCCAAATCCATGGATATAATCTCTAATAACATCTGTCAGTGCTTGAATTATATTTTGCCATGATTTTCCATGATTATTTTACAGTTAACATATACTTAAAAAAATGTATCCAAAATTAGCCTCTACATTTCTCCAGTTGATTGCTAGGTCATAAGCCAGTTGGAGACATAGAAGGTATGTCTCTCAGTTAATAGGCTCATATGTGAAGGAAATTTAAGTTCATAAACTTAATAGAACATATTCTGTTATCTCAACTTCATTTTGCAGCCTCTGTCCCACTGGATTAGTGGTGCCATTATTCTTAGTCTTTGGGGAGAGGGGAGGTTTACCCTGAGTCAAGGAAATAAGGGACCAGAGGCCAGCGGGTCTTCAAGTTATCCATCCTCAAGTCAGAATAGACACAAACCGTCACCTAAGTGTGGCCTGTGCCTTTGGTGTTGCATCTACAAAGACATCACTGTACCCAAGGTCGTCTATGTTGTTCTCCTGTGTTATCTTCTAAGAGTGTCATAGTTTTACTTTTTATATTTAGGTCTATGACCCATTTTGAGTTAATTTTTGCAAAGCTGTAACATCTGTGTCTAGATTTTTTTTTTCTTTTACACATGATGATTTGTGAAAAAACAAAAGAAACAAACAAAAAACTGTCTTTTCTCCACGTTACCTTTCCTCGTTTGTCAAAGATCAGTTGACTATATTCATATGGGTCTATTTCTGGGCTATTATGTTCCATTGATCTGTTTTTCCTTTACCCAGAGTGCTTGACTTTTAACCCCCAATTTCCTTTTTATAGATTGAGACATCGAATCCTGCATGTATTGTCCTATAATTATGTCTGCATGGGAAATTGGCTCACCAGTTGTCTATTCAAACTAAATACAATTAAAATGTAACTGTCCATCTTCTTCTGCAGTCTCTCCTTAACACTCAGCATTTAAGGCAAAGGCATAACCAGCTTCTTAATATTAAAATCCACATAGTCAAACTTTTTCTAAAAGCTGCTTTTATTCTTTGCCTTCTATGAGTCCTGAGAACCCTCAACACAGACTATTGCAATAGAAAGTGGGAATTGGTCAATTCACCAATGCTATTGCAGTGATTTTCCACAGTGGTGTTTCCATTAGAACACTGCTCTGTCCAGCTGCTTGACATTGGTCTTCTCACGCCCACATTGCCAACGGCAGTGATCATGGTAATATAAAACGCTTGCAGATTATTGTGGCAGAGTTTATTCAGTGCTTAAAGTGCTGTGCATCTACTAAGAATTGCTTTTCATGATTTCATGATGAATTAAGATGAGTATTCACTGGATTTAATCTGGAGACCCAGGCTTATGTTCAATTTTTGCTAATAGCTATATATATATGTATGTATATGTATATGTTTCAGTAACCTGGAAAAAATACTTGGTAAAAAAAATCTAACCTTTTTTGCATCTATTTTTAAATTTTCTTTAATAAGCAATGATGTTTTCAGGCCTTGTTTGGGTCTGTTCAAAATACTTTGTAAGGAATATATATGAAACATACATGTCAATTATGTTTTGAAAATTAGTATTCAAATGTTGCTAATTCAGTTTGACTTCAAGGACACAGAAAATGATGTGATCAACTCAGCCATGTAGAAATAATTAACAAGATGGCGTTTGAGTTTGCTGTAGTGTTTTCGCACACTTATCTATTTTTCCTGCTTCCGGGAGAACTCAGTGCTTCTAGAAGGGATTAGTACGAGGAAGCAGACCCTCAGAGACTTCTTGCTCCGTAAATATTCTACCTCTTTGAGATCTTTTCTGAACTTCAGAACATACGATGAACTCTAGGAGATATTTTTACTTCGAGTAGCTTATAAACTGAAATTTAAACACTTTTCAAATGAATTAGTGAAAATTAAGAGATGTAGGGGTTCATGATTTCAGCAGAGCATCTGATAAGGCATTTCCTGGGAAGGATGTTGTGTGGGCACTTCTAACACAAACTCTCCAAACGGAGTTACCCCACCTGCTCACTTACCCCACCCAACCTCTCCAGAGCTCCCACTATATCAGAATCTCCCTTTGCTCACCTGCTCAACCTAGAATGTTGTCAACTCTTCCTGCTTTCCCTTCTCCCTCCCATACTTCTCTTGATTCTGCCTCTTCCTTGTTCACTGTCATTGCTTTGCTCAGGCCCCACCACTCTGATCTAGGTTACTGCAGAAACTTATGAGCGCTCGGTCCCTCTACCCACCCCCACTCCATCTCCCATCAATCCTGTCAGGTTAAGATATGCAGAATACACAGATTTGGATATATCTTCTCCTCCTTTAAAGAAAACCATCAATATCCCTCCCTTTTCTTTAAAATATATTTTGAACTATTTAAATATATTAGCATCCTTTTCAAGGCCTGTGTCAATCTAGCTCCCAAACAGCTTTTCAGCAATCTCTCAATCACGCTTTTCACACTCAATCTTTTCTCTGTCATATTCCACACTAATTGCTATTTCCCTAAGACGACACCTCTGGAGCACTTTGTGCCACAATTATTTCTCTGCTCTTCCTTGTTTCTGAGTTAGGGCGAGAATTTTCTATTCGTAGGGGTTTGGAAAATTGTAAATGCATGTAGAGGAAAATCAGAAAATCTGAATACTGTCTTTGAAGAATGCTTCTGAGAATGTCTCTGAGAATTTTTGTTGGTTTTTTTGGAGATGTTTATTTGGCCTAGAGACAATAAAACAAAGTTTGAGGCTGCCTTTTAATATTTAAAAGATGTCATGAAGTAAATGGAAAAGACTAACTCTTTGTCATACAACAGGATTTGAAAAATGATGGGAATTTATAGAAATACAGTCTTTCAGTGAGTATTTTTTTTTCAAAACAAAAGACAAATTTAATTGGCATTGGAAAAAAGAACAGGAGTGTACTGCTAGCCTAGCCCTTTTATATACAGGATTTCTTTAATCTTCAGTATTCTATAAAAATTTTAAGAATATTTACTGATAAGAACTGAGGGATTCAGAAGGGTTTAAGCAACAAAGCCAAGACACTAAATTCCAAAACGACTCTCTCACAGTGAAGTGTGTGTCTCTAACACTGTGCCTTGCCCCGGAAGTGATTGAACTACTGCCAACTGCCTCATTATTAAACATACGATAAAAGGGTTTTCTGTGTTGGCTGGTGGAAGGGAGAAATTTGTGCTTTAAGTATTTTTTTCTTTTGATGTTCAGATTTACTTATTTTTTAAAATTTTGCTGGGGGGGGGGAGGTAATTAGGTTTATTTCTTTTTAATGGAGGTACTGGGGATTGAACCCAGGACCTCGTGCATGCTAGGCATGCGCTCTGCCACTGAGCTCTACCCTCCTCCTTGATGTTAAGATTTGATAATTTACTAGATGAATCAGATTGATGTTATTAAATATCTCTTTACATTTCTATTTTCTTCCCCAAATATATTTTTATAAGTGGCCATAAAATGAAAAGAAGCAAGTCTCTGCTCTCTCCAGGGAATATTAATCCAAGGAAACTGATGCAAGTTTTCCTGTTTCTAGCTCCCACATACCTGCCCAAGGTCTTCTAGTAAAATTCACTGTAGGAGATTAATGGCAATATATTTTCATGACATCTATAGTATAGAATTAGACTCTATAATGACACTTATGTACCCTGCTCATAAAATTCAACACTCTAAACTCTGCTTCAGATTCTTCAGTGGCCTCTATATTGTTTCCTAAAATTATTTGCTAAAAGATAAATCCTTCTTTGATACTAAACTTGTCAGAAGGCTCACAAAGCTTCTTCAGAGTAAAGGAAACATCCCCACAAGCATTATTCTTGTTTTAAATTGTTCTGCAATGTCTCACAGTATGTAAGTAAGCATGTGAATCACAGATAATTATCAAAACAGAACAGTCTCAAAAACTAAAAAGAGAAACATCTTGAAAACTCACCTTAACCATGGTCATGTTAAAGTGGATCTGAAAATAGGAGAATAAAGAAAGAGTATGAATGTGTCCGTTCAGCATTTTATATGGTTTAATACATAAAATGGCCAGCATGTTTTTTTTAATAACACTACAATTTATAACTGGGTGTTCTGTCTATATGCATAGAATCATTTTCCAAGTAAAATAGACATGAATGACTAGTAAGTTCTTTGAGATACCAAGCAATGGGGGACTGTACATTATTTTTTTATTTAGTCAGTATCTGTTAAGGTCGAAGAGCGTAACTTGAAAGGGGACTGGATAACAATTGATTAAACTGAGTTTACTTTCATCAAGCACTTTTTCCAACATTTGCTCGGCTTAATACACCACTCCATCTATCACTACTAGCTCGATTCTGACTGAGCAGCATTTCGGCCTTGGCTGCTACGCTACATTGGTTACTGTCTGCCCTAGGTTCTTCTTCTCCTTCTAAGATTTACCAGCATTTGAATAAAGCAGCTTCAATTTAAACTTTTCTTGTTTACATTTAAATCATCTTTTATTTGAGCAAAATTTTCTTGTAGACTTACACATCTATATTTTTTCCACAGGAAAAAGGAAACTTATCTAGGATATTCTTTCTGGGTGAATTTTTCAAAACGACATTGACAATTTATTTTTTTGTAAGACTATTTCTTAGAAACCTTCACTTTGCCATTGGGTTGTTACACACTCCTTCCCACTGGCCAGTCAGCCCTATGACCCACTCAGCTTTGGTTGGAGGAGACAGTGACAGAGTTGAAGGCTAAATACAGCAGTAAGTTCTGTGACCATCAATATTTCCGAAGAAGGAAGAGAAATTGCTGCTGCTGCAATGTTCAGTCTGGCACTCACTCTGCCAGACCTGGGATAAGACTTAACACAATGTCTTAAGTAAGTAATGATCAACCAAGGCCCAAACTGCAAGATCCAATTCAATATATTTAAAAGCCAAGTTGGAATACAATGAAGACAGTCAATCACCAGGCATACTGCTGAATGTTCTGAACTCCATCGGAATGGTCAAACAAGTCAGAATACCACAGTGCACCCAGAGAGATCATCAGTATTCAGAATTTAAATAATTCCCACATTATATATAACATGTAGCAGAATCAGATAATTGATTAACTGCTTATTCAATGCTGAGATATAAGGAATTACTTTTTTTAATTAAAAATTGTATTAGTAATAATTAAATTTTAAATTCAAACAGTTAATTTGGGAATCACAAGTAATAATAATTCATGTAACAAAAATTTAAAAATATTGATTTAGTGTTTCATTGGCAACTAATTCTACAGGAATGTATTTGGTGATATTTAAAAAGAGGGCGTTGTCTCTGCTTTCAAGGAGTTTATAATCTAGTGCAGGAAAAAAAAAACACCAGAGCTTGTAATGTAAATTGAAAACACTTATAAAGCAATAGGCCAAGGTATTTCATATAATTCAGTAATACAAAGCCAAATGGAGCAGAGACAACATCAGAGTAAGTGGTCAGACATAGGATTATGGGTTGCAAAGCATTTTAGGAATAAGAATTATAGGAGTTCCCATTTATTCATGCAGATCTAGCTGAGTGCAGAAATTTAACTCTTTACCACCAGTTATGCCACATATGAGTCATCTGGGTACATCACTAGGCTAAGCTTAGTGCAAACTACGAGACCAAAGTGGTATTCCATTGGGCAAATCCACACCTGCCAAGGGCATAATAGCTAGGATCAAAGCTGGCAGCATATTGCTTTCAAGTTGCAAAATTTCCTCAATCTCTATTAACAAAAAAAAAAAAAAAAAAGAAGAAGAGATGAAGCAGGGGTTTCAGGGACAGACAATTAAAGTTTTGAACCAGGGCAAATATTAATGTTTAAGAATATAATATTAGTCAATTATGCATAAAATAAAGCATTCATTAACTATGTCAACAAAACAAAACAAAAAATGTTCCATTAAACTGGCCAGTAAAACATAGATTAGGAATGAAATTAGTGCAGCAAAGAAATGGAATCAAAATTTGAAAGCAGTGTTTTGCAGTTTTTACACTGAACACAGTAAATGGAGCACTTTGCAAACCAAATGGAAGAAGAATGCTGAGAGTCATTAAAACACAGGCCCCTCCTCTGACCTTGACCTTGATCTCGTCTCTGTCCCTTTCATTATCTGTCTTGCTGTGCCCCTCCAGATTCTGTTCTACTCTGCCATTTCAGCTTAAACCAATTCATCTCTTCCTTATTTCTGTTTTACAGGCCGCTGCTTCAAGGTGTGGAACCACTAACAGAAGTTCTTTAGCATGGCTTCAGGCTATCAAACACTCCTGGGAGGAAGAGTCTTTATGACTACAGTCCTCTTGAAGGAATTCAACATTAACTTAGATAAAATTTCCTGTAGTACTCCTGTAAGCTTCTGAAGTGCTCAACAATGAAGTATCCATGTTTTTTTTTTTTCCAGGGCTGTATGTGGATAGTCTATTTATAAAGTATCTATAAAGGAAAAGTTTCTAAAAATTATATTAAAGTGCTTGAACCTCAGAAAACTTTGAGCTTCTTATCTGAAAAAGTTACAGGAAGAAGAAATTTAAACTATGCAGTATTAGCTCACCAAAAAAAAAAAAAAAAAAGACTAGCAAAATGGTAAATCAATACAGGAAACCGGGATTCCTTACTATATGGTTATTATTATTATTTACTTATTATATAAGTAATTAATCTATTCTTATCAAGTTATGTTAATATTTCCTCAAGGTTAAAAATTAAAATCTTTCCCCAAATTAGAATAAGGACAAATTCAAATGTTGATAAGCAGCATTTTCTATATTACATACATACAAAACATAAAAGCTGTTGACCATATTTGATGATTGCTCCCATGCCCTGGCTTTCAGAAGACTGAAAAGAATTCAATGAAAATGATGTTACAGAAGAAATCCTAGTCACCTTTCAACAAAATTTCTCTAGTAGTTTTCTGGATAGGACTTAAAGAAAAATAATCATTGTGTTCTCATGGTAACCACAAACCAAAAATCTATAATAAATACACACAAAAAAAGAAAAGAGGAATCAAAATGTAATGCTATAGTCATCAAATCACAAGAGAACAAGAAGAAGGGGGAAAAGACCTACAAAAACAAATCCAAAGCAATTAGCAAAATGGCAATAAGAACATACATATTGAAAATTATCCTAAATATAAATGTATTAAATGCTCCAACCAAGATACAAAGACTGTCTGAATGGATACAAAAACAAGACCCTTACATATGCTGTCTACAAGAGATCCACTTCAGAGCTAGAGATACATACAGGCTGAAAGTCAGGGGATGCAAAAAGATATTTCATAGAAATAGAAACCAAAAGAAGGCTGGAGTAGCAATACTTATATCATATAAAATAAACTTTAAAATAAAGACTATTAACAAGAGAGGAAGAAGGACAATACGTAATGCTCAATGGATCAATCCAAGAAGAAGATGTAATAATTGTAAATATATATGCACCCAACATAGAAGCACTTCAATATATAAAGCAACTGTTAACAGACATGAAAGGAGAAGTCGACAGTAACACAATAACAGTGGGGGACCTTAACCCCCTGTTTACATCAATGGACAGATCATCCAGACATAAATTCAATAAGGAAATATAGACTTTAACTGATGCATTAGACCAGATGGACTTAATTGATTTTTATAGAGCATTCCACCTGGAAGCAGCAGAATACACATTCTTCTCAAGTGCATTTGGAACGTTCTCCAGGGTAATCACATGCTGGACCACAAAGCAAGCCTCAGTAAATTTAAGAAAATTGAAATCATATCAAGCATCTTCTCCGACCACAATACTATGAGATTAGAAATCAACAACCAGAAGAAAACTGCAAAAACCACAAACACATGGTAGCTAAACAATATGCTACTAAACAACCAAGGGATCACTGAAGAAATCAAAGAGGAAATCAAAAAAATACTTAGAGACAAAAACAAAAGCATGATGATCCGGAACCTCTGGGACACAGCAAAAGCAGTTCTAAGAGGGAAGTTTTTAGTGATACAAGGAAACAAGAATGATCTCAATTAAACAACCTAACCTTACACCCAATGCAATTAGAAAAAGGAGAACAAACAAAACCCAAAATTAGTAGAAGGAAAGAAATCATAAAGATTAGAGCAGAAATAAATGAAATAGATACTTAAAAAACAATAGAAAACATCAATGAAACTAAAAGCTGGTTCTTTGAAAAGATAAACAAAATTGATAAATCTTTAGACAGACTCATCAAGAAGAAAAAGGAGAGGGTCCAAATCAATAAAATCAGAAATGACAAAGGAAATGTTACAACCGACACCACAGAAATGCAAAGGGTAGTAAGAGGCTGCTCTGAGCAACTATAAGCCAACAAAAAGGACAAACTAGAAGAAATGGACAATTTCTTAGAAAGGTACAATTTGCCAAGACTGAACCAGGAAGAAATAGAAAATATGAATAGAACAATTATCAGTACTGAAATTGAATGAGTAATTTAAAAACTCCCAACAAACTAAAGTCCACTATTGGATGTCTTCACAGGTGAATTCTACCAAAGTTTTAGAGAAGAGTTAACATCTATCCTTCTGAAACTATTCAAAAATATTGCAGAGGTAGGAACAGTTCCAAACTCATTCTATGAGGCCACCATCACCGTGATACCAAAACCAGATAAAGGTATCACACACAAAAAAGAAAATTACAGGCCAACATCACTTATGAATATAGATGCAAAAATCCTCAACAAAATACTAGCAAATCTACTCCAACAATGCATTAAAAGGATTCTACACCATGACCAGTGGGATATATCCCAGGGAATACAAGAATTTTCAATAGCCACAAATCAATCAATGTGATACACCATATTAACAAATTGAATATGATCACCTCAGTAGATGCAGGAAAAGTTTTTGATAACATTCAACATTCATTTATGATAAAAATATCCCAGAACATGGGAACAGACAGGGCATATCTCAACATATTAAAGGCCATATGTGACAAACCCACAGCTAACATCATACTTGGTGAAAAGATGAAAGCATCTCCTCTAAGATCAGGAACAAGACAAGGATGCCCACTTTTACTAATTTTATTTAACATAATTTTGAAAGTCCTAGCCACAGTAATCAGAGAAGAAAAAGAAATACAAGGAATCCAAATTGGAAAAGAAGTACAACTGTCACTGTTTGCAATGACATGATACTATACATAGAAGATCCTAAAGAGGGTCCCAGAAAACTACTAGAGCTCATCAATGAATTCGGTAAAGTTGCAGGGTACAAAATTAATATATACAAATCAGCTGCATTTCTATACCATAACAACAAAATAGAAAAAGAAATTAAGGAAACAATCCCACTTACCATCACATCAAAAAGAATAAAACACCTAGGAATAAACCTATCTAAGGAGGCAAAGGACCTGTACTCCAAAAACTATGACACTGATGAAAGAAACTGAAGATGATACAAATAGATGGAAAGATATACCATGTTCTTGATTGGAAGACTCAATATTGTTAATATGGCTATACTACCCAAGGCAATATACAGATTCAATGCAATCCCTATCAAATTACCAATGACATTTTTCATAGAACTGGAACCAATAAGGTTAAAATTTGTGTGGAAACACAAAGACCCTGAGGAGCCAAAACAATCTTGAGAAAGAAGAACAGAGCTGAGGGAATCACGCCCTCTGACTTCAGACTATATTACAGAGCTACAGTAATCAAAATAGTATGGTACTCGTGCAAAAACAGACATATAGCTCAATGGAAGAGGATAGAATGTCCAGAAATTAACCCACATGCTATGGTCAATTAATCTATGAGAAAGGAGGCAAGAATATACAATGGATAAAAGACATTCTCTTCAATAACTGGTGCTGCAAATACTGGACAGCTACATGTAAAAGAATGAAATCAGAACATTCTCTAACACCATATACAAAAATATACTTAAAAATGGATGAAAGACTTAAATGTAAGACCAGATACTATAAAACTCCTAGAGAAAAGCATAGGCAGAACACTCTCTGACATAAATTGCAGCAATATTGTTTTCAAGCCAGCTCCTAGAGTAATGGAAATAAAAGCAAAAGTAAACAAATGGGACTTAAACAAATGTAAAAGCTTTTGCATAGCTAAGGATAATATCATCAAAATGAAAAGACAACCTACGGAAAGGGAGAAAATATTTGCAAATGGTGCAAGCAATAAGGGACTAATTTCCAAAATATACAAAGAACTCATACAGCTTAATATAATAAAAAACAAATAACCCAATCAAAAAATGGGCAGAAGAACCCACCAAAGAAGACAGACAGATGGCCAACAGGCTCATGAAAAGATGCTCAACATTGTTAATTATTCGAGAAATGCAAATAAAAACTACAATGGGGTATCACCTCACACCAGTCAGAATGGCCATCATTCAAAAGCCCACAAACAATAAATGCTGGAGAGGGTGTGGACAAAAAGGAACCCTTCTATATTGTTGGTGGGAATGTAAATTGATGTAGACACTATAGAGAACAGTATGGAGGATCCTTAAATAATTAAAACTATGATCCCATATCTTTACTAAATCATCCAGCAATCCCACTTCTAGGCATGTATCTGGAAGAAACTGTAATTTGAAAAGACATGTATCCCAATGTTCACAGCTGCATTATTTACAATAACCAAGACACGGAAACAACCTAAAGGTCCACTGAAAGATGAAAGGATAAAGTAGATGTGATACACACACACACACACACACACACACACACACACACACACACACACACTGGAATACTACTCAGTCATAAAAAATGAATGAAATAATGCCATTTGCAGCAAAATGGATGGACCTACAGATCATGTTAACTGAAGTAAGTCAGACAGAGAAAGACAAATATATAATATCATTTACATGTGGAATCTAAAAAAAAGATACGAATTTTCTTTACAAACCAGAAATAGACTCATGGACATAGAAAATAAACTATGGTTACCAAAGGGGCAAGAGGGGGAGGGATAAATTAGGGGTTTTGGATTAACAGACACACACTACTATATGTAAAATAGATAAACAACAAGGACCCACTGAACAGCACAGGGAACTATAGTCAATTTCTTCTAATAAGCCAAAATGAAAAAGAAACTGAAAAAAAAAACATGTATGTATATGTATAACTGAAACACTTTGCTGTACACCTGAAACTAACTGTAAATCAACTATTCTTCAATAAAAAATTAGGATAAAAAAATCACTGTGTTTTTGATCTTTGTATTACCTTCTTAAAAACTAATAATCATGCCCATGTTGGAAATACAGAAATATGAGGGTGGGGAACTGGAGGGAGATGATTTTTGAGGGAATTGAGGGAGATAATCTATTTTATGTATCATACTCTTTAGGCATTTACTTATAATACTGGATTTGTACTTCATTCTGAACTCTCTCCTTTTAGAAATGCTCAAAAGGAGACTAATTATTTTTGCATTGGTATATTTAGATTTACTCTTTTTATTTCTTATAATTCTTTAATCAGAACTCTTGTCTAAGTTTACTATCTGAAAGATAGTATATATTCATCACATATTCGTATAGAAAATTGTCTTCATGTTTTAGCATTATTGAATTATGTTTAGGCATCCTTACTCCTTTTTTAAAAAAACTGTAACTGTATCACTTTCTTTTTCAAACATTTTTATGATTATATAGTGCATAGTTTCTGAGAAAAATCAAGCAGTATATACAATATCGTGTCCTTTATTTCAAGCGGAAATTAAATTTTCTCCATATAAATCTTACATAAGTGCCGATGGTATATACTATTTCCTTTCTTGTCTGGAATAAAAATATAAACCACAGTATCTTCATCTACAAACTACCTCATCTACAAAAAATACATCCCACTTCATAAGATTGATATGGGAATTAAGTCATGTAAGTTTTAAACAATTTGCAATATTGAGCAGTCTTTATAGACTTTATAGTAATTTAAATGAATTAAATATGCAAATAAATTGTTTTAAAGATACAGAATAGAAAATGTGGTTGGTAAAAGAAGTTACTGGCTATCACAGAAGGGTCAATCCTGGAAATGTGAATATATTATAATTTAATAGACATAATATACATAAATGGGTCTTTAAATATTTAGAAATATATCCATTTGTCTACCTATAGCAATATCACATTAATCTAGAGAGAAAAAAAACCTCATTTAAAAATTTTTATCTTTCCAGAGATAAAATTTCAAAAGTCTAAATGCTTCAGGTTACACATTGAATTAAACAAATTTCATTTCATAGCAAAACAACTCTTCGTATCATCAAACTTCATTATCAACCCGAAAGTACTTTAACATATATGAAGTCATCTGATCTCAAAAGCTCAGTGATGTAAGCAAGGCAAAGACTATAATCTCTCTTCATTTCCCCGTTTCCCCAGTGGGAACACAGTGGCCCAGAACTGCGCCATTGCTTTCACAGGACTAGTAGAAGGAAATGGAGAAACAAGAGCAATGCTTTCCTCTTACCCGTCAGCTTTCCTCAACTATGCCTTAGAAGCTCCATTCAGTGACACTTACTACCCTTTGAAAAAGAACTCACACAAAAGGAAAGCAATTATAGACACGGTATTGATCCTTCCCCCTCCACATCTACATTATCTATATAATTATAGCAAATGAAATAAATGCAGTTAAAGTATCAAACTAGTTTTGTTTGTGAATGGGCACATCTGCTTGCTATAAATTATACCAGTCCAAAAATCAGAATTCATGGTTTATTTCTCTTTGTATTAATCTGAATACTCAGGAAGATTTAATAATTGCTTTAAGCACTCATTTTTGTGTTTTGTTTGTTTGTTTTCCTCTCTGAGTGGTACACTTCTTAACATACATAATCAGATAAGAGGTTTTGAGATAAAACACAAAAACTTGGAAGGATCTGCTGCAGGCATGCTATTGTTGCATTTTAAGTCTCATCAAAATCAGCTACAGGATTCAGGATTCCGGATAGAGACCTGTGTACCTGCCGATGGTTGAAAGGGCGGTACACATGTTACATTTACATGGTAAGTTTCCCTTTCCTTTCCCTCCAACCCTCAAAGCAATCACTGATAACTCAACCTTCAGTACCATGCGCTGTCAGGGCTTCCTGCCTGCTAGAAGAAGACATGTCACCCGTTTCCATAGAGAACAAGTAATACAAGCTGAAAACATGATCCTGTGAAGAGAGGCATTCATTCAAGTTATCGTGCCTAATTCCATTTGACAACTGGAAGACAGGGATAATCATTTTATCTTCCTATTGTAGATTTGGAAAGGGAACAATTAAGGCAATATATATTCTGGACTTTTCAGGGAATAAGACAAGTTCATAAAAAGCTTTCTTTGGTGTCTACAGTTCAGTATGATGAGTTTTATTGTTGCTGCTGGTGGTGGTGGTGGTGATCTGAGAAGAATTTCTCAAATTCTATAGGATATTTGCAAATTAGAACTCATAATGCAGTTGCAGATCCCTGTTGTCAACTCCAGGCATTATTTTAAATATTGGTGACATAGAATAAGAAACAAAAGTATAAGTCATTACTGCTTTTGTTCTTTCTAGTACCAGCAAGAAAATTTTATTTTTCCAATGTCAGTTGGAGATCACCATGAACAAATCTGATTAGATAGAATATGGCTAAATGCTATTTCCAGGAGATCACACTATAATTCACAGTAGAGACATAACATGAATTCCACTTACTAGAGTAGAAGGAAGTTTGCCCAACTAGTGAAAAAAGCAGCCGTACAAGGTAGTGAGTTCATTGTCTTGAGAAATATTCAGAGACTAGATCACCACTCACCAGAAATGGTCTAAAAAAGAAAACAAAGATTTCTGGGTAGAATAATGGATGGGCTGACTTACCCTCAAGTCCCTCCCTACCTTGTCATTTCATGCTTCTACAAAGTGTTACGAGATGTAAAAGATTTAAAATGGTCAAGATGACCCCAAGGGGCTGAGTTTGTGGGAAGAACTGTAATATACTTGCAATATATAGAATCAAGTCCTATAAAGCACTTATATATGCCATTATATATGAATCATTGATTTAATTTTCACCATAAACCTATGAGTTAAGTATGATTATCCCCACCCAGCAGTTCACGAGGAAGGAAATTTGCAGAAAGCTACACAGTGAGGTGGAGCTGGGACTCTCAGGCCTTTACACTCAGCCTACATTTCAGCGTATAAATATTCTATGTACTCCTAAATGTTTCTGAGATATGTGACTCTAACTCTAGTAAAGAATATAACTGTTGAAGCTTTGGAGAAAAATCTATCCAAAACGGAGCCTCTCAGGCAGTCGGCCAAACACCAAATGCCAGCACCCAGGTTAAGCTTTTGCCTCTTCACAGACAGTCTGGGATGCTAGTGGGGGAAACCCTTGAAGAGCTACTGGAAAGACCTAAAGAAAGCCTTGGCCATCCCCACGTGAGCATTTCTAGAGTCTTTCTGGGAAAAGAAGAATTCGTCAGAGCAGTTAAAAAGCTTCCTGACCTGACATCACGGAGATCAAGTGTCATTTGCATAAATCTTCCAAGCAGTCCTAGAGAAACCCAGCAGGTTTGATTCTGTCCATTCAAAATTTTCTGAAAAATCTCCTTAAAGTCTTGTCCTTTGCATCACAGTTTCTGTTCCCCTCTGGCTTCCCTTGATCTTCCTGTCCCCCCAGCCTCACCCACTTGCTCAAAGAAGAGCCACGGACACTACTCTCCACGGTCCCCTCATCATCTGATACCCGAGGCTGTCTCAGCCTCCCCCTGGGTGTAGGGATGTTGCTTCTGTGGGACTTCCATCAAACGCGCTGCAGCAGGGACTCCAGCAGTCCCTGCATCCAGGTGGGGTCCTACAGAAGCCCTGGCTTCCCACCGCCTTCCCGGCTGGACCAGGTAACAAAACCAAGGAGCCAAGGAGCAAAAAGGAGTGAATACTCTCTGTGCGCATTTTGACAGCTTGAGGCTCTGGAAACTGTCTGATGCGTAAGTCCTTCCCTCCTCTCTGGATGCCCTCCACATAACTGAGTGATTAGCTCTGTTTCTTGTAACGCTGCGTGTCTTGGAAATACACCAAACTGCAATTGCTTATAACCATTTATCCTCTTTTCCTCATTCATGAAGTTCTGAGGTTGCACCTCCAAAGTGTGGCAATGGTATCTGTGCCTCAGCCCCTAATTGCTAAGCCACATCGTCAGGTCTTTTTCCTGTGTCCTTCTTAGCTCGTGGCTCTGCTTAAAACGAAGGAAGGCAAATGCACAAGTTTCATCAGGAGACATGTTTGTTTATTCTATTGCTAAAGCAATTTTCATACAGATTCCTAAGTGAAACTTGAGCAATGCATAAACACATATAACCATAATGTGCCATTTTCTTGCTGTCTTGATGAAAACTTAACAAAATGGCCCATATTCCATATTTAACTAATCACCACTGAAATTTTAAAAATAGCTCTTCCAATTTGGGTAGAAGATATGAAACTTTTAAATGTTTTTCTCCATTTTATTTCTCCATGTAGGTAGTGGCTTCCACTTTAAAATAGAAAATGCTGCTGCCTGAAAATGTATTTTTGCAATGCTCTAAGGTCAACAATTTAATTTTATGTAAGCACTTTCCTTTCTTTTATTTCCATATCCTCATTATAGCTCACTTTTCACAACAAGCTAAATGTATTCTTTCATCACCAAGGCAGTAAAAAGGTTAATTTAAAGCAAAAAGAGGAGGAAAAAAAAGTAAGTCAGCACTTTACCATAGCCAATCTCTGATTCTCTTCAATTATTTTATTTGTTTAATCATTTTTCTCAAAATATTCCAAACACCCTAAAACAAACACCAGATTGCTAATTATCCCACTCTACCTAATCCTGACATTTGGCAAATAAACCTCAGATTTTTTTAATTTATAAAAGCAGTATTTAGAGAGTCAGCCACCTCATGTCTATTGTCTCATTCTCTGCCATGAGGAATTCTATTTTCAGTCTCATACACAAGTTTGTGCTATTAGTAGATATGTATTAATAAGTAAAAACGATGTTTTAATGTTTATGAATGGTTTACTAATAGAAGTATTCTGTCATTTAGTAAAGCAATCCATATTTCTAGACACCTTCTATATGTGCCAAAGAATAATCTAGGAATTGATTTTACTGTGACAAACAATACAAAGTTTGCACTCTTTGGACTTTACAGTCTAGTTGAAGAACAAAACACAAATTTTACAATATGCTATGGGGAAGTGATAATTGCTGTTAAAAAACAGGATAAAGAGACTAATCAGCCAAGAAAGAAATTTTGCCATTTGCAGCACATGGATGGACTGGGAGGGTGTTATGCTAAGTGAAATGAGTCAGATAAAGAAAGACAAATGCTGTATGATATCATTTATATGTGGATCTAAAAAATACAACAAACTAGTGAATGTGACAAAAAAGTAGCAGACTCACAGATACAGTGAACAAACTAGTGGTTGCTGAGGGAAGAGGGAAGAGGGGAGGGGCAATAAGAATAGGGGTAGGAGATTAAGAGTCACAAACCATTAGGTATACAATAAGCTACCGGATATACTGTATAACATGGGGAATATAGCCAATATTTCATAATAGCCATAAATGGAGTATTACCTTTAAAAATCGTGAAACACTATATTGTACACCCATAACTTATATAATATTTTACAGCAGCCATCCTTGAATAAAAAGGACACAAAAAGGAATAAAGAGTGTCAAAGTGAGAGGTGCTAACTCATTTAGACTGATGAGCAAAGATCTGAATTAAAAACACTGGAAAAGCACATTTGAGTAATCATGGAAGAGTCTTCTGGAAAGAGGTAATGGAAAGGCAAAATGGAGGCAGGCCGTAAGTTCAAGAATCAACAAGTGATGGTAAGAATTAAGTGAGCAGAATGGGGAGTCAAGGGGAGGAGGCTGCCAAGGGATTCTCTGTGGTAGCTGGACCTAGCACCCTGGCCATCTTCCCTCCATTATATTACTTTTCCAAACTTCAGCTGGCCAACCCTTCACCTTCCCACTTAAGCACTCAAGCTCCTCATTTCAGAGACTGAAGACCCTGGTTTTTTTTTGCTGGTCGCTGGCTGGAACCCACTCTCAGCTCCTAGAAGCCACTCTCAGTGCCCTGCCCAGGAGCCTGCTCCATCTCAGCGGTGGAGGACCTCTCCCTGGTCAAAACTCTCTCATGCTCCAGATCTCTCTAACTTCTTCAGTCTCCAGCCAGAGCATACGCTTTGCTTTTAAAGGACTTGTGTGATTAGGTCTGGACCGTTCACCTAACTTCTATATCTTAGAAGTCAAATGATTTGGAACCTTTCTTAGATAAAGGTTTGATTGAATAATCAAGGGCCAGGAATCTTGGAGTGCCATCTTAGAATTCTGACCACCACAGCACTCATTCAATTTAAAACAAGTGAAATTGTGAAGATGTTTGTACAATTCTGTAAATAGACAATCACTGAGGTGTGAACTTAAGATGAAGTCTGTGATATGTAACATAACACAATAAAAATAAATAAAAGAATATAGCTGAATTTATAATATCCAGTTGATTATCAACATGATGAGTACCTTTCAGGATCTGAATTTTAATTTACTTCTCCAGATACACCATATTTAGCATAAGAATTGGAATTCACTTTCAATACTGGGACATGTAAATATGAGCATTACTTTCTTAATTTCTCTAATCTACTTTTTGGAAAGTAATTTAAGTAATCTATGATCACATGCAAAAGCTGTTCCTAAAATAAACTACAATTTATTTCTCATGTGAAATAAAGATACACTCTTATTTTCTGAAAAAAAAAAAAAACTTTTAAATATGACATCCATACTTATGATCTTGTTTAATCTTTAGAAAATCTTCTGCATTATAGTTATTATTCCTGTTTTGCAGAGAGGGCCAAAGACTCACAGAGTTTAAGGAATTCTGTTGAACACATAATGGCTAAAACAGATTCATTCAAGTGTTTTTTGCAGACCCTGTTACTCTGGCCTACTTACTCCCTGTTTCTATGTAAATATAAGAAAACTTTAGGGTTATTTAGCTGTTTTCTAAAAAACAGGTAACATTTCAAAAACGTAAATAATACTACAAAGCAGTTTTACACTTATCTCATAAAATTGCTCTTAGTTTTTACAGTCAGTTTCTGCAGAGTTAAAGCTGAAAATACTTAGGGATACCCAACTGCTCTTCCCACAAAACTGTCCTCTAGATAGAAGGTGGGGGGAGGAAGAGAAGGAGAAAGAGAGAAAGAAAGAGAGAAGTGCAGGAAGAAGGGTAGGAAAGACAAGTGTTTGTTATTAACAGCAGAATGAGAACGTTGGTCGACTTTTCTCAGCATACAGAGACCTGTAAAACGGATTCAAGTGTCCTCTATTAAAGACGGGCTATTTTATACTCTACACATTTTGCCTAAGAGTATGGAGTCTCAAATGCACAACATAAACCATCACAGATGTTATTTCCACTGTTTAAGAAACCACAACCCTAAAATAAATCCCACACCTAATTAGCAATTCAAATATCGCATAAAATATTTCTGTGCTCCAATTTTTTCAGCTGATAAAAACTCAGGTTTTTTAATAAAAAAGAAGACAACTAAAGTATTATAAGTCTAAGGAGAATGCAGGAAATAAAATTGGTTTTAATTGTAATTTTTCCCCTAGAGGGAAAACATCTTCCTCATGTAAAGTCTGTTTAGAGATCACTAAAATTTTTGCAATTGCTTAACAGCTGCCTGGCACCTTCACAAAAGTTAAAAAAAAAATGTTTTGGGGAAAAGTTTTGAAGACTGTCAAAAGTCTGTGCTCTAATTATTAAAACCTGAAACTGCCTGGTGCTTTTAATTCTATAAAGGACAGAATAGTCCTTAGTCATAGAGGAAAAGCCTGTGTACGTGAATATATATTTAATTTTTTCCATTACTCTTGGCTACTCATCCAAGATGTCTTTAAGACATTTTCTTTTCCTTGCTTCTTACTCACACTATGCCCTCAACCCACAATAAGAGGAAGAGCTCTTACAGGTTTTTGTCAGGAGGTGACATTCCTTAGCTTTCCTCACTGTCTCTGATGCTGCAAGTGTACGTGTTCAAGGAGACATTTGCTGAATTGCCAGCTAGCGCTCAAAGAAGCCACACATGACTCAGGTTTAGCACCCGTGAAACACTTAAAATAGTAAGGAGGTCGTTGGAACTCTTAACTGGCCAAATTATGATCCCCGGGGCAGTCTGGTTTGTTTGTTTTTTTTGTTTTTTGTTTTTTTTTTGCGTCTATTAATTTCTTGTCATCATTCACAATGAGATTCGGGTGACAATCCCTGGTGCTTCTTAAATTTTTTTCTAATTACATTACTCTGTGTTCTGGTGGGCTCCAGGTCTGATCAAATCTGGCTTGAATGTTAGGGATGGCAGACTTGGAGTGAAAATGGAATAGTTCGCAATGGTGATATTGAATGAGACAATAGTTTATTACATAAGTTTTCTACCTGATCATTATTTTATTTCTGAGCTAAAAATAGGATGCCTCAGAAGCAAAGTCTTTGTTTTTCCCCTGGGAGAACTACAGCATCCTTAGTAATGGGTCAAGCAAAACTGCCCATTGTTCTTGAGAATTAAGCATGTTGACAATTTGTCACGATATAATTCTTTTTTTTGTGTGTGTAATAAAAAGTATATCTATTTAGTAATTTATAAATTGACATATGTGCCTAGTAAGCCAGGCCAGAATATTCCCTTTTCAGCATATTTTCTTTTTTCTTTTTTGAACTGCTAGAATCTCTAGAAATAACAACGATTTGGTACAGCCACGTGGCCAACTATGTTGCCATCTAAACAGCTTTAGTGTGACCGCAGGTGTTTACTTCTTGGGGTCTTAACCATGGTTCTCCTCCGGGGTATCCAAAGTTTGTGACTATCCTTCCAAAACAACTTGGCCAAGTTCACGACATTGCTCTTTCTGTCTACTTCCCCCGCAACAAACACAGGGTAAACTGGGAAACAGAAAAACAATAATTAAGGGCAGAAAGCAGAACCAAATTAAGAATTAATTCCAAAAAATATTAAAATAGTGGTAGCTTCCCAGTAGGTATGAAATTCTATATTAGTGGAACATACTGGAAACGGGAAGCCAGTTAACTAAGCTTTCCATGTGTGACAACTTACACAATCGGATATGAGTAAATCGACTGACACTTGGAGACGGTATGTAACTACAGAATGCATCAAGCAAATGATTGCCACTTAAAATTGTCACTCACAGGTGGCTGATATTCTGAGAAAAGAAAGAAAGCACGGTATAGTGCCATTTTGTGGGGTCAAGGGTATCTATGTGTATATATAAATAGACAGATGATATATATACACACATATACCTATATATGTATATAGATATAAAATTAAACATATATTTTTAATTAAAATGCCTCTCAGGGAATTGTTCAGAAAATTTATGATAAGAAATTCCTTGGGAGGAGGGAATAACTTAGTGGTAGAGCACATGCTTAGCATGCACGGGGTCCTGGTTTCATTCCCCAGTACCTCCATTAAATAAATAAATAAACCTAATTACCTCCTCCGAGAAAATAAATTAATAAAATAAAATAAGAAAGAAATTTCTTATTTGAACAGGCGTAACACTTTTAGTAATAGAAAATGTTTTTATCTCTGCATCCACTAAATAAATGTTAAACATTTAAGAGCTATCAGTTTTTGGAGGGAAACAAAAAATTTACGTGACAGATCTTACTATTACTGGTTATGATCCTGGCAGAGTTAACCCTAGAATTGCACATCTGGCTCTACCAAAGGAAACCATGGCTTGATGATTTTATTCTATTCTGAATGACACAAAAATTTCCTAATTACTGTCTTCTTTGATTCCCACTATCTGGAAACGAGAGTAACAAGGTGCCACTTATAAAACTTTTACCTTCCAAGGGAAAACTATGCAATTATATATAAAATACATTTATCCTTGTTGTAACAATACAAGGAATTGTAACTTTCCCAATTTTTGTGAAAGTATTCTGTTGTTTTTTGAGGCATTCTGTGTTAGGTATAATTCTGATGCTGCTAACACTGCTTTCTAAGACAAGGCAACTCTGCCTGAAGACATCTTTCTTGCAATTGTAAATTATGAACTAAATTATGAATAACTACAGCAGTCAGGAAGGTACCTTTAATATGCTACTACAGCAAAAGCAGAACAAAAGATTCTCTGTAGCCTCTGTCATATGAACAAAGGACCTAAAATGTTTAAAATTGTCTTCAAATTTTCTGGTATGTCTTAATGATGCCAGTTCTCATTTTATGATCCAAACTTCTCCATTATTCTGCAAGAAATTAAGTATATTTTCGTATACTTGCTCATATTTACTGCTTCGGTTTTTGGGTGGCCTCTTTCATGTCCTCTGTTGGTCACTCAGCCCTTCCATCACACTGACTCCAAAGAGGCAGAGGAGCCGGAGCTCGCTGCGAGCAGAGCTTCCCTTTAACCCCAAATCTCATTAATTTAGTGCATCCATCCAGATGTAGAAGAGCAGTTTATTGCAACCCGGAAAAGATGCAGCATTATGAAAGGAAATAAACAAACCATCCAGAGGAGCACTGAGCATCTTCAGGGACTGAATAGCTCTTCTGAAAGTATATTAAATAGGAGGTTTTTTAAGGCAGCATTATAATGGGCATCCACCCTGTATTTCAACATTTAGTATGCTACTAGTTGAGATGATTTTGTCATTTAAGGAACTACCTTCCTGTTCATTTTTTTTTGGAAAACTTTTTAAATTTTGAAATAATTACTGATTCAAAGGAAGTTGCAAAAATAGTAGCGTCCTCCGCAATCTTCATCAGAGACTGTTAACACTTACCTAACTGCAGTGTAATAGTTACAAGCAACCAGGAAATTGGCATTGGTTTAATACTGTTAACTAGAATACAGAGCTTATTCAGATTTTACCAGATTTTACACACAGTCCTTTGCATCTGTGTATGTTTGTGTGTGTGTGCGTGTGTGTGTGTATGTGTGGTTCTATACAATTTTATCACATGTAAATGCTTGCGAAACCACCACCAAAATAAAGATACAGAGCTGTTCCGTCACCCCAGAGGAACTGGCCTCCCCTTGTCCTCAGCAACCACTAAACTATTCTCCATCTCTATAATTTTGTTATTTCAAGAATATTACATAAATGAATTCCTACAGTACATAGCCCTTTTTGAAGGCAACATACTTCAATTTTGTTTCAATTATTCTGTATGCAAATATCCTAATGCACTCAAATTTTAATAATGCAGATGCTTTAGGAAGGAAGTAAATTCTGGCATAGTCCTGCTAACACTCTCATCATCTGAGGGGAGGCTGATATACAAGAAATATTTGCAAATAGGATTAATATCTTCTGGAAAATACATGGGAAGTTAAAAGCATGATGCTTCCTTTATTGCTGAATTTCCTCATCTTATATCAACTCGGGAAATGAACTTTGAGAAGCTGTATGTATGTAACCTTTGTGATTGACTTATCCACTCGGCATAATGGCCCTGAGATCCACCCAAGTGGTACTGGGAATCTGAGTAGTGTTTCACCGTGTGGCTGGACCATAATATACACGTCTGACCATTTACTCATTGAAGGACATTGGGGTTGGTTACAGTTTGGGGCTGTAAGCTGTTAGGGTCACTCATGTGCAGGTTTTGTGAGAACCGAAGTTTTCAGTTCTCTGGGACAAATGCTCAGGAGTATAATTGCTGAATTACATTATTCTGTCTTAATTTAAAGTTTTGAATTTTTTTCATTATTTTTGATTTTCCAAAACATTGCATTAAATTATTACTTATTATGATGACTGAGTTTTCAGCACCCTTTCTTAAATTATGTACCTGAGGTGCGTGAGTGCCTCTCTTGTCTCGCCTTAACCTCAGTCTTGGGTAAAAATACAATTAGTTTTATAAGAATCTGCCAAACTGTTTTTGAGCATGGCTGGAAATGTGGCTGTTTTCCAGAATGGCTGGAGTTCCCATCAGCAATGCAGTCAGCATCCTTGCCAGCATTCGGAGTCACCGCTGTTCTTCATTCCAGCCACTCCAATGGACATACAGTGGTATCTCCCTGCAGTGTCAAATTGTATTTTCCTAATGGCTAATGATGGTGAACATCTTTCATGTGCTTATTTACCACCAGTAAATTGTCTATGATGAAATTTCTCTTCATACCTTTTGCTTATTTTCTGACGGGACTGTTTGATTTTTAACTATTCACTTTTGAGAGCTCTTTATTGTTCTAGATAATAGTCCTTTGTTGAATATGAGACTTGCAAATATTTTTTCCAGTTGGTAGCTATTCATCCTTTTAACAGAGACTTTCACAGAACAAAAGTTTTTAACTGTGATCAAGTCCAATTTACCAATTTTCCTTTTAAGGACGGTGATTTTAATGTCAAGTCTAACAACTCACTGTCCAGTTCTGAATCCCCCAATTTTTCATCCATTTATTTCCTGAAAGTTATACAGTTTTATGTTTTATACTTAGTTCATGATCTATTGAAGGTCAGTTATTTATTTTCTATTAAAGTCAGCTATAATTGGCATATAACATTATGTAAGTTTAAGGTGTACAAGGTGTTGATTTGATACACTTATATACTGCAATATTATTACCACCCTAGCCTTAGCAAACACCTCTATCATGGCACATACTTATCATTCTTTTTTTAAGTGAGAAAATTTAATATTTAGTCACTTAGCAACTTTTCGACTAAAAAGTGGGCAGAGTAACTGAGTTCATTTTTGTATAAGGTGTAAGGTTCGGGTCGAAGTTGTTTTCATTCTGTTTATAGAGTTTTTATCTGAAGAGGGTGCTGAATTATACCAATTTTATATCTAATTGGTATCAAAATGATTACATAGTTGCTCTTTGACTCATGACTATGATTAATATGTGATATCAATTGCCTCTACCCTAGTGTAATATCAGTGAGATGAGGAACTGGAAAAATGAATTGGGGCTTTGTTTTTTTGATTGTTTATGTGTTTGCTTTCAGTGATAGATTTTCTAGTAAAAAAGTTAAGATAACATTTGTCTCTTCTTTTTTTATAGGAAGTGAATTTAGATCTTAGTGCTTTTAAATGCCTAGATCCACTGGCAAATTAAAAGGATTTGGGGGTATATGTTTTAGACTGACTTCCAACCCACCCTCAAAATTATTCAATAAAATTGTCAGATACCTGGGAAATAAATGGAAACAAACGTATATCAGCATTTATCATTTGTGGATTTTTCAATGATGGCCATTCTGACAGGTGTGAGGTGATACCTCATTGTAGTTTTGATTTGCATTTCTCTGATAACTAGTGATATTGAGCATTTTTCATGTACCAATTGGCCAAGGGAACCCTCCTACACTGTTAGTGGGAATGTAGTTTGGAGCGGCCATTATGGAAAACAGTAAAGAGATTCCTCAAAAGACAAAAAGTAGACTTATCATATGATCCAGCAATCACACTCCTGGGCATATATCCAGAGAGAACTCTAATTTGAAAAGATATATGCACCCCAGTGTTCACAGCAGCACTATTTACAATAGCCAAGACATGGAAGCAACCTAAAAGTGCATCAACAGATGATTGGATAAAGAAGCTGTGGTGTATTTATACAATGGAATACTACTCAGCCATAAAAATAATAAAGTAATACCATTTGCAGCAATATGGGTGGACCTGATGATTGTCAGTCTAGGTGAAGAAAGCCAGAAAGAGAAAAAAATACCGTATGATATGACTTACATGTGGAATATAAAAAAAAAGACAAATGAACTTATTTACAAAACAGAAACAGACTCACAGATGTAGGAAACAAATTTACGGTTACCAGGGGTTGTGGGGAGGGATAAATTGGGAGTTCGAGCATTGCAGATACTAACTACTGTATATAAAACAGATAAACAATAAGTTTATACTGTATAGCACTAGGAACTATAGTCAATACCTTATAGTAATCTATAATAAAAAAGAAAACAAAAATGAATATATGTATGTATATGCATGACTGAAGTATTGTTCTGTACACCAGAAATTGACACAACACTGTAAACTGACTATACTTCAATTTTTAAAAAAGTGTATCAGAAGATCTGTGCCATGATATACAACCTATTTAGAACTAAAGTACCCTGGTTTATAAAAAATATTTTTGTAACACTCCAGCCATTATCCTGAAATGAACTCACAGATGAATTTTAAAAACTACCTGTACTTATAAATGATTTAATTTAGGACAGAGCTCTTATTATAATATAAAGGTGAAATAAAAGGTAAAGAATCAATCTGTAGTTAAATATATATATTACATTAATACTTGAGCACAGGAACATGAAAACATATAAATGAAATAGCCCGATGCTTTCACCTATGTGTATCCATTCTTAACGCAGCAACTAGAAGGACAGTTGCCATATGCATGTTACATTGGAGACTTAAAATCCACGAACAGATGTGTCATTGGCTTCATGATACCAAAATGGTAATCAACTTTTGATAATGTTCTGAAAAATGAAGTGCCATCTCAATTTACACAAAATTTTCATTCCTAGAAATTTACATAAAACCATAAAGTATTTCTTATGTTTACTTTTAATATGGAATTAAATTTTCACCTCAGGCAAATATGAGTAAATTTTTCACCTCTGTAGAGATAACTGTAGAAATACTTGAAAAAGACAAGTCTTTACTGTATAGGAACATTGTCTACACTGCAAAATATCTAGCATGCCCAGCCTCTAATCGAATGCAATAACAACCCCAACACTTATTAACCCCAAAGCACTCTCACACATTTCCTAAACGTCCCATAAGGGTTGAACAGCATCACAACTAAGAAAGTCTAGCCTGTTTCAAACAGTACAAAATCTGTTTACTGTAAGCACCAAGGCAGCCATGTAAATATGTTAATCTGGTCACTTATTAGATGAGAAGGGAACTTACAGTTTAAATGTTTCAAGCACATAAATGTATTTATAAAATATGTTAAAACTCTGCAGGCTACCCAAAATATTTTTTCAAGCATCTTTTATGACCATTTTAATGTCTCTATCAGATAATTTCAACATCTGTGTCTTCTCAGTGTTGGCATGTCTTTTCTGTATCAGTTGAGATTTTCATAGTTTTGTTATATGCTAAGCTATATTTTATTTTATTTTGGGCATTTTGTATATTGACATATTATGTCAAGAATCTATATCTTATTGAAATCCTAAAAAGAATGATGGTATTTTTGTTTTGGCAATTAACTGACCTCGTTAAGTTTAGGCCTTAAGTTCCAACCTGCCTTCTGTGGGATGTGGTTTCAATATCCATTCAGTTTTCAAGGTCTGATTAGTTCTCTTTATGTCTAACCCAGATATTTACTACCCATTGGTTGGTCTTTAACATAGATTATATGTATAACATGCTGAAGATTGCAAGTGTGCCACATGAAGATATCAAGATCAATAAATCTGTGTCTGTCCTCAATAGTCTTAGCCTAGTAACAAAGACAGGCATGCAAACAATTACAGTGTATTGTTGATAGATATAAACAAAGTAATCACGGAAGACAAAGGATCAAAAAGAATAAGTCAATAAATCTTTAGGTCAACATCAGTAGACTTTTTTTTTGGATTATAATTCATATCTCACTTTTGTGAGTTAACTGTATTTATATATATATTTTTTGAAGTATAGTCAGTTTACAATGTTGTGTCAATTTCTGGTGTATAGCATAATGCTTCAGTCATACATGAACATACATTCATTTTCATATTTGTCTTTTTTTATTTTTAGATTCCACATATAAGTGACACTAAATGTAGTGTAAATTTTTTTAGTTTATACTTCAAATATACATTTTATTCTACTGAAAAACTTGTTGTTGATTCTGCTATTTAACCTGTATGGAAACAATTTCAAAAACTTTGACTTAGAATCTGTCACAGGTTAATCATCTATAACAAACATGACAAGGACTGACCCAAATGCCATGCACAAGAGACTATTTCTAATAGTAATTTGATCAGCAGGTGCTCAATATTTACTAAAAGAACGAATATTTTCCAGAAAAACTAAAACTGTTCAGATATTTCTGACTGCTTTTTTAGCCTACACGTCTTCCTTCTAGGCTTTATTAATCACCTCTCATATACAATCCAACAAAACATTGCCTAGCATAAGTATATTACTTGCTATGTCATGGATTTTTTTTGCTATATGCACAGCATTTAAAAAATATTTAAATTGCTAAGACTTAAACTTAGACCACTTTCTAGACATAGTTTTCCTTGTCTCTATCTGGTATGTCTAAGTCCCTTTGAGTCTATAATTATATTGTGTATACATCTGGGCTTTACTTCTCTCTAGCTTTTCTTCAATACTTACATTGTACCCCTAAGAGCAAGAGCAATTCTAGAGGAAAAAAAGAGGGAGGAGGGAGAGGAAAAAACACATAGCAACTGAGTATAAATTATAGGTCGGATATTGAAGTTGATGTATTTGTTCATGTTGGTGAATTTGAGATTCAGAGGAAAAACTAAAGGAAATACATCACAGCAAAGAATGATAGAGCATAGAAATTTATTTCTTATTTATAACAACAAAATACATTTTCATGTTTGAGGAGAGAATTCAGCCTCCTCCAGTTAATGTATTTGTTCAGTAAGCTTTTATAAAGTATGGTTTCCTTAATGTGTAACTCCAAATTCATATAGGGATTTGCTCTCCCACTCAAATGGTATTACTAAGTTTAAACTATTGATCTATGGTAGTTTAATAGCATTGGAATTTATCAGTAAAATAGCAATATAAGCATTTAGGTTTAATGCCTATGCTGTGAGGCAAATGTGAGAATAACACATGAGAGTATCTTCAAAATTCTGTTTATAAATGTCTTTCTCTTAATGAGCCTAGACAGAGGTAACATTCTGTATGGTAGGTAAATCCCTAATCAGTTATTTCCCTGACATCTTTTTTTAGGAATTTAACATGTATTAGAACAAGTTACCTTTTTATTCCAGTGTTTATTTGAATGCACTAATTCCTGCTTTGTACTACAGGAGTTGAATTTAATGATTTGGCTGATTTTCATACAGCATTATTTATGACAGCAAGACTCTTCCTGCTCACTGTTATCACACAGTGTTGCTCTGTGGCTGGAGTAAATATGCTCATTAATTTACCATTGATAGATTTTGGTTTCTCTTTACATAAAATGTCTAAGAATTAAGTTGTAAAGTGCTCTTATAAACAGAGGGATTATATTAGAAACAAAAATTAATGCAAGTGACTAAGTCATTAAGAAAAAATAAATTATGAAAGTCATAGCATAAAAGTAAACATATAATACAGAGTATACTCTCATTTCTGGAGTTGACAGACTACTGCTTCAACACACAAGGGCACGTGTGAAAAAGTGCCTGGAAAACAAGTGTATTGACTCAAAGATCTACAAATCAATGATAACAATAAGGGAAGCATGATCAGATATAAAAGCAATTTAGTATATTTCATACAATATGAAATAACAATTAAAATTCTTCATACATTCACCTAATCTCTATTCAATCAAATTCAAGGATTTTTCCCCCGATTTCTTCCATCATTCTCAGTGCATGACCTTGCATTTTTTTTTCTGCTGTGAAAGTTGAAGCCATTATCTCCATATCTACCTGCATACCTAGGCAGTGCTCTGCCTTCTCACCTATGATAATAGGTGAAAAGCTGTAGTCATTTTCTTCGCTTGGTATTAGATCCTGTTCCCTCTCACTTACTCGAGTATTTTGCCATAGTAATTCTCTCTTCTACATAATCAGTTTTCCCTCCTATATGATTATTCTAATCAGTACAGAAACACGCTGTGTTTTTCTCTCATTTAAAAAGGAAAAACTCCTTCTGACTCCACTTCTTCATCAGCTAAGCTCCCTATTTCTGCTCATCAAGGAGCTGTCCAAACCCACTTTATTCCATTCCTCTCTCTCCAGTCTCCTTCACACCCACTCCAGGTGAGCTATCGTCTCACACTTGAATGAAGCTAATTTTGTCAAAGTCACCAATAACCTTCAGTTTCTTAAATCCAACAGTCAATTTTCAGTCCTCATCTTGCTTGACCCATCAGCAGTATTTGACCTTGATCACCCTTCCTCCTTGATCACTTCCTCTTTCTTGATACATTTCTCTCCTTGATTTTCAGAATACACCCTCTTGATATCCTCTTGCCACACTGTTTTCTTCTTATCAAGTCTCATTTTCTTATTCCTCCTTTTCACCCAACCTCTTAAAATTGTCATGTTCCAGGACTCAGTCCTTGAACTTCTACTCCATCTGCACTCACATATCAGTGATTCTATACAGTCTCTCGGATCTAAATACTATCTTTATGACAATAACTTTAAAATTTATGTCACCAGCCCACATCTCTCTCTTAAACTTCAGATTCATATATTCAAACATCTTCTTATTTCTACTTGGGTATCTATTAAACATTTCTACGTGGATACCTAATAAAAAATTCTACTTGGATGTTTATTAAACATTTCCATTTGGGTATCTCATGAATATTTCAAATTTAACATAATCCAAACTAAATTTCTGATACCCTCAAAACTGTTTTTACCTGCATTATCACCTGAGTTGACAACTCCATCTTTCTAAATCTAAATGGGCAAGCCAAAAAATTTAGATTTATCATTGAATTCTTTTTTTCTCTTACACCTACTGGTAATCTTTCAGAAAGTTCTCTTGGCTGTATGTTCAGAATGCATCAGCAAATTTCCCACCACCCACATCTTCACTTACAACACCCTGGGGTAAAGCACCATCTTCTCCAGTTAGGATTATTGTAGTGGCCTCCTAATGAGGCCCCTGCTTCCAGCCTTGCCCCAAATACTTTCAGTAAAGCAGTCAGAGTGATTGTTTTAAAATGTGAGCTGAATTATTATGTCAAACCTACCTCCAGGTCTTCACATGTCTCCTCATTTCTTTCAAAGGCAAATCTAGAATCCTTACAGTGACTATAAATTCTCTACTTGCCTTCTCTCCTACTTCATCAACCTCTCTACCTTGTTTCCTCTCACTCTCCCCGTCACTTCCTCCACTCTAGCTCCCATTGCTCCTTTGCTGTTTCTAGAATATTCCAAGCATAGCTTTATCTTAGGAACTTTGCCTTAACTGTTCCACTGCCTGCAAACCCCTCTTTCATTCTTCAAGTCTTGGCTCCCATTCTTGCTGAGATCTTCTTCCATAAACTTTTTTAAAATTGAATGTCTCCATTGCAGCATTAACATTTGTGATCTATTTTCTTTTGCTCTATTTTTTATAAGTAGTATTTAGCTTCTAACATTTTATATAATTTACTTGCTAAGTTGAGTACAGGGATTTTGTACTTGCTTTTTTTGCTCATGTATTCCATTCACTAGGACAGTGACAAACAGTAGATATTGACATATAGTAGGTACTCTATAATATTTGTTAAACAAATGTCATGCAAACAATTTATTTTATTTTAATCTGCATGCTATGATCTTTCTCAGATTCTACTGGCTCTCTTGGACACCAGACCCAGGTAGCACTTATCCCATGACTACCATGCTACAATCAAAATTTAAAGGTGTGTATATTTGCCATAGAATCAATGATCCAAATTCAAGTTTTAAACACTTCATGGTTATGATGTGTAACTTCTCTCCAATGTTCAGTATTCATTCAATCACATGCATCTCCATTTACCTCTTGTATACTTTCTGTGTATTTTGGAAAGAAGTGTTAGTCTCTCACCAATATTAGAACAGAGTGAGTATATAGTTACATTTCAACTCTATAATCCCAGTAGCCAAATTGTCCTATGACTATCATAATAAGAACCAACTTGGCAAACATAATTGTAGGGTTTTACATTAAGAAAAATCATAATAAAATTGGGAGAATAAGTATAAAACCTCTTTTGCCAGACTAAATGGATCGTAAGAAGAAGAAAGACAAAGGCTGAATAAAAAGAGCAAAGCTGGAGGAATAACACTCCCAGACTTCAGACAAAACTACAAAGCTATAGTAATCAAAACAGCATGGTGTTAGCACAAAAAAAGACTTTGGATCAATGGAACAGAATAGAGAGCCCAGAAGTAAATCTACACACCTATGGTCAATTAATCTTTGACAAAGGAGGCACGAATATATAATGGAGAAAAGACAGTGACAAGTGGTGTTGGGAAAACTGGACAGCTGTTTGTGAATCAATGAAGTTAGAATACTCCCTCACACCATACACAAACATAAACTCAAAATGGCTTAAAGACTTAAACATAAGACAAGATACCATAAACTTCCTAGAAGAGGACATAGGCAAAACATTCTCTGATATAAATCATAGCAATGCTCTTCAAGGGCAATCTACTGAGGAAATAGAAACAAAAGCAAAAATAAACAAATGGGACCTAATTAAACTTATAAGCTTTTGCACAGCAAAGGAAACTTTATAAACAAAAAAGCACCCTACAAAACAGAAAATATTTGCAAATGATGATACTGACAAGGACTTACTTTCCAGAGTATACAAATATCTTATACAACTCAATAACAAAGAAAATAAACAACCCAGTCAAAAAATGAACAGAAGACCTAAAGAAACAATTCTACAGTGAAGACATATACAAATGGACAATAGGCACATGAAAAAATGCTCAATATTGCTAATTATCAGGGAAATACAAACCAAAACTACAATGAGGTATAACCTCACACCAGTCTGAATGGCCATCATTAAAAAGTCTACAAGAGATAAATGCTGGAGAGGGTGTGGAGAAAAGGGAACCACTCTACCACGTTGGTGGGAATTTAGTTAGGTGCAGCCACTATGGAAAGCAGTATGGAGATTGTTTAAAAAACTGAAAATAGACTTACCTATGATCCAGCAATCCCACTCCTGGGCATATATCAGGAGGAAACTCTAACTTGAAAAGATGCATGCATCCCAGTGTTTACAGCAGCACTATTTACAATAGCCCAGACATGGAATCAATCTAAATGAATGACAGATACTAGATATGACTAGATAAAGAAGCTGCAGTATCTATGTAATACTTCTCAGCCATAAAAAAGAATAAAGCAATGCCATTTGGATCAACATGGATGGACATGGAGATTGTCATTCTAAGGAAAGTAAATCAGAACGAAAAATAAAAATACCATATAATATCACTTATATATGAAATCTGAAAAAAATGACACAAATTAACTTATTTATAAAACAGACTCACAAACATAGAAAACAAACTTATGGTTACGGGGTGGGAGGGGAAGGGGCTGCTGAGGGATAAATGAGGAGTTAGGGATTTGCAGATACTAACTACTACGTATAAAATAGATAAACAACAAGGTCCTACTGTATAGAAGGGAACTATACAGGTAAGTATATTCAGTACCCTGCAATGATCTATAATGAAAAAGAATGTGAAAAGGAATATATATATATGAATACATATAAAAAATGAATCATTATGCTGTACATCAGAAATTAACATGACATTGTAAATCGATTAAGTTCAATTTTTTTAAAAAAGAAAGACATAGGTAGGATAAACACATCAGATATGGGGTCCTTGGTCCACCTGCCTCAGGACCTCTATGGGGAAACCCAAGAACCTCAAGAATTGAGGCTGAGTTGATCAGGAGTAGCAGAGGGAGAAGAGAAGTAGGAACGGCTTCTGAAGGCCCATAGAGCATCCTATCCTATTCATGCTAGGCAGAATTCTTCAATGGCTGCCAAAGTGGTCCAGTCCTAATCCTCAGAATCTAAGAATGTGATGTTATAGCATGCCCATGAATATGTTATGTTACATGGCAAAAGCACTTGGCAGATGTAATGCAACTGGTCTTGAGGAGCAGAGAGCAATCCCTGGCTGACCGCCAGCAAGAAAAGAGGCCCCCAGTCATATAACCACAAAGAACTGAATTCTGCCAATAACCAGGATGAAATTGGAAGCAGATTCTTCCTCAGAGTCTTCAGAAAGGAAGGTAGCCTCATCCACTTAATTTATATGATTTAGACAATGAGATTTTAGAATTTGGAGGGTGATAAGATATAGATGAGATTTTGAACTTAAAATGATACTGTAATGAAATGAAACTTTTGTATACCATGGAACAGGGTAAATGTATTTTGCTTTTGAGAGGGGCATGAATCTTTGGGGACCAAAAGGCAGACCACGGTAGGCAGAATTCTAAAATGACCCTCCCAAGATTCCAGTCCCCTGGTTTTTCAAACACTAATTTAGGTACAGCTTTGAAGGGATTTTACAAATGTTAGGGCCAAGTCAGTTGACTTAAGATATGAAACTTATTCATGTGGGCCTGATCTACTCAGAGAAATGGCTTTTAAAAGCAGAGAGTTTTCCTGTTGTGGTAGAATGGAAGAAGACATCAGAGAGACCTGAATTATGGGAAGAACTTGGCATTTGGTCACTGGTTTGAAGACCAGAGGCAGTCACATAGGAGGGAAGGTGGGAAGACTCACAGAACTGAAAGAGAGGCCCTCAGGCACCAGGCAGTGAGGAACAGTGTTGGACTTCAGCCTCCAGCTGCAAGGAACTCAATTCTACCATCAACCCAAATCCAGAGAACAACATATCAACCAAGGCCCCACTTTCTCCAGCCAGATATTGGCCCACTCAATCAGGCATGATCCTGAGGTGCAGCAGTGAAGGGGATGAAACTCTGAAGACTCTTAACCTAAAAAGAATGATTAATACAAAGGCTACTGTATGAAACTAATTCTGATAGAGGGTAAAAATTTAGGTAAACTACCTACCTAGATGGAAAAGGACTCATTAAGAGGTCTCAGCAGGTTCAAGTCCCCTTGTCATCTTGCAGACAGGACGTTCAATTATTGAAAACAAAGACTCCAAACTCTCTTTGCCCAGGTGAGTAGAGAGTGGTTGAATTTTTTACTTTGATAGACGGGTATAGTAAATATTAATTCATGTGTTTCATTTATAGAAATGAAAACAAAAGAAAATGACCTGTTAAAATAACTCATTTATCCAAAAAAATTCTTACCTATATAAGAGATGCACAGAAATCAGTAAATAAAAAGATTTCAAATATTTTATCATGCATATTGTTTAATATGTGACTAGAAGCAAAACTCAATAAATTGTAGTTTAATGAAAAGTTCAAAACCTTGAAAACTGTTCTTGCCTTTATTCCCCCACTATTAAATTGAGCAAAATGTGACATGCCTATGGAGGTATGTAATGTGATAATGGGATGGGTTGTGTTTTACAAAGAGACTGTAAAACCCATGAAAAGTTGCCCATAGCCAAAAGGAAATTAGGCGCATAAAAAGCATATATAGCTGGTGGAAAATAAGAATTTTAATAAAATTGAAAATATAACCCATCTCCCTCTTCTATACTTCTTCAGGCTACCAACGTTCTTTCTCAGCCGTGTTTCATTGTTACAACATTGATAAGTATGAAGAAAGCAGATAAAAGTTTTGAAATCTGGCAAAACAGTTTTGGATGTTTGGGCATCTGAAAGCTACTACAGCAGAGTTAGTTCATTGACAACATTAAATTTGGTTGCTGTATCAATGGTATAATAAAAAAGTAAAACTGGGTAATATTTTACATGTGAGTATGAGGATGAAATAATTTCTAGTTTTTAGGTATGGAAAAAATTTTGAGACATCTAATCCAACCTCTCAATTCACAGCCAAGAAAACAGGATTAGAAAGAGCAACAGTTACAGACGTAACTAAATCAAGTGTAAAATCTGAAATGTGAGTCTATCCCTCCTGATCCGAGGTTTGTACACTTCACTCTGCCAGACAGAAACTATCTATAAATAAGTTCAAATGTCCTAAAAGGAAAAATCAATTAATCTAATAGTAACATTTGCCTTTTAAAACTGTTGATATTACCAAGATTACCATAAAAATCAGGTAGTAAAAAATGCCAGCCCTTCCAGACGGGTTTTCTTTGTTCCTATCTTTGATAAAACAATACTGAAAGGAATATAATTAGTCGAGGGAAACTCCAGCTGTACCTGAATCTATCCAAATTGATGACAAACAGCTTAGCCTTTCTCTAGTCTCCACTCATAATCAAATTCCTTTCTGCAGTGTTCCGTCCTCTTTGGTGATTTCATGTTCGTGTAGTAGTTCTGACAGCTGAGACCTTTCAAGACATGCACAGACTGGAGAGGTGAGTGAGGTCCTCAAAGCCAACTGTTCTCCTAGAACAAAAGCTCCATTTTCACTACACCTACGTACACCCATCCAGACGTAATTACTGACACACTTCTCATGAGGAAATGCATTCAATTTTTGTTTTTTTCACGGAAGTTAACTTTAGATGGGTTTACAACAAATGGAGTCTTAATTCATGGGTTCATTGCTGTGCCTACAACTGCTTTCTCCTTCCTAAGATTCCCCTATGGTTGGCAGAATATAATCAGGTGACAAACACACACTAGCCTATAAACTCCTGACTTCATTCAATGGCCCTTAAGAATTAGGCTATACCCACACTTAGGATGCTGAATCCTAGGATAGGTTGGAAACACAAATGGAATGAGGAACATGGTTTCGTCTTTCACCTACATGGTCACCTGCACTGGAACAAGTGACAGAACTGGTGGAAGCATGTTTCATTGTGTCCAGCACTCAGTTAAATTCTAAAGACTGCCAAACAAAAGGAAAAATTACAAAGACAGTGAAGGCTAATTCTAAAGCTTTCTACAGGAAATAAAGGGAAAATTGAAAAATCTAAGTTAAAAAACCACCCTTTCTCATGGACATTTTTGCCTTGTGCTGTGGGGTAATTAAAGTCAATTACTCACACAGGGGCACAAATCTACCAAAGCATCATGTGTTATTTGTCACTGGGAGATTATAAAGAGCACAGGTTGTAATAGAACAGTAATGTGCTCTGCTCAGCCTGTCATCTTGAAATCTACTCTGCTCCAAATGGTGCTAAGGGTCTCACATCTGTATGACACAGTCTGTGTCAACAAGTGAGCTTTGATATGATTAAGCCAAGCTTTCAGGCATGGTGGCATTGTCAATGCATCCATAAACATTTCACATCTCAAGAACTGAGATCAGGAACCCCATACAACAAATGAGGCTTTCCTCAAAGTGGCTGAAGCTTTTAAATGTCACATGTAAAATTCAGAGTCTTGTGGAAATTTAGTCTGACGCTGGGACTTTAAATCCACAAGGAAGGCATGTGGGAAAAAAAGATGGATGTTAAGTAGAGGAGAGCAAGGACAAACTGGAATCACAACACAAGCTAGAGTCCATGACAATGGATTGAAACCTGTGTCAGTTTATTTGCCTGTGATTTGGAGGGTGTGGGAGTCCTGCAGGGGATGCTGGTGCCCTCCATCATTATAGTGGACACATCTCCGGACCAGGAGTTGAAAAAGCTGAAAGAAGACCCAGAGGAAACTGGAGCATTTGCAGGATAGCTAGCTCCCCCATACCAATGATGCAAGCCAGCAGATAAGCTACAACAGGTGTTGGTTACAAAGTGGCCATTGCCTTAATTCCATCCTCCAAAACTCACTCAACAACCTCTCTTGCTGCCCACTTTAACTGGAAACCTATGGTGAATATTTTACTAATGGTATTTTGACCCAAATGGCTTTCCAATGTCAGAATGCGTTCTATAATACACAGCAGAAAAGCTACACACTCTCTGATTATCAGAGTGGAATCTTAGTCACTTACGGGAAAGAACTATGACTTAACTTTAGTAACAAAAGCAACAAAGATTCACTGTGTTTAAAAATACTACTATTCAAAAGTTTGTATGCATTCCAGGATGGTAGTCATAATAGCACAGGACTCCTCCATGCTGCAAATATACATAAACAAACTTAATTCCTTTTTTATGGCTGAATATTATACTATAAGAATATACCACACTTTGTTTAATCTTTCACCTATTTATGGACATTTGATTTAGTTTCAGTTTGGGGCTAGTACAGTCATTTCCCACATTACATAAATAATATTTTATGCTTCATATCAATTCAGATTATTTATTTTTATTTTTCTTTAGCCATTTGTCCAGAAGTAAATTATTAATATTTGCAAACACTCTGGTCATGACAGCTTTACAGAAGTGTAACTGACATAAAAATAATCATTTTGAGCTAGAACAAATACAGTTTTTATGAACATCTGTACATGTATCTTTGTGTGGAAATATGCTTTCATCTCTCTTGGGTAAATACTTAGGGGTGAAATAGTCAAGCCATGTCATAGTTATGTGTATAAATGTTTTTTCTAAGATGACTATGCCTTTTTATGCTTCAGTAAAAGTTATAAGAGGTCAAGTGGTTGCATATCCTTACCAAAATTGTTTCCGTCAGGCTTACCATTTTAGCCATTCTAGTGAGTGTGTAATGATATTTCATTGTTGTTTTAAATTGCATTTACATAATGACTAATGATGTTGAGTATCTTTTCGTGCACTAATCTCTAACTCATGTTTTTATTGTTGTTGTTGTTGTTGCTGTTGTTGTTTGGTGAAGTGCCTGTTCATGTTTTTACCCAGGATCTAGTTGGGTTGTTTATTCACATATGGGTAGCATTTTATCTTTACATGGTTGATAGAATCATCACTTGGGCCTAGAATTTTCTGTTTACAAATTCTGTTTGTTTAGTTAAAAAAAAAAAGTACTATTCAGTTATCTATTTCTTTTTGAAAATGTTAGTAATTTGTCTCTTTCAATAAATTTTAAACTTCATTTAAGTTGTTATATATTGGCATAAAGTTGTCCATAATATTCCCTTATTATCCTTTTGAACTCTGTAAGATCTGTACTAATGTCTCTTCTCTCATGGTTGATACTGATAATTTGTTTCATTTCTTCCCTTGAGTGGGAATCAATTTTAGTCAGTTTTACTGATCTTTTCAAAAGCTAGATTTTAGTCTCTTTAATTTTCTCTATTGTTTCTAATTTCTGCTTTTACCTTTCTTCTGCCTACTTTAGGTTCAATTTGCTCTTTTTTTTTTTAAATTTTTTGTAAGGTGGAGCTGAGGTCACTGATTTCAGCCCTTCTTTTGATGTATATATTTGTCATCTCTTACAGCTTGATCTGAGTCTTAGTTTATCCTTCATATCTCTACTTAACATGTATAATCTTTCTCCTACTTCCTTACACATATGCCATGTAAGTATAATAACTGTTTTAACTTGCTTGTCTGTTCATTTCATCATCTGTTTCTCTTTTAGGTCTACTTCTATTAATCGACTTTTTCTTTTCATTATGAATCATATTTTCCTGCTTCTTTGCATGCTTTGTAACTTTAGATCAGATGTCAAACATTGTGAATTTTACATTTTTGGATTCTGCATATTTTTATACTCCTATAAATATTCTTGATCTTTATCTGAGGTGTAGTAGAGTTTCTTGAAAACAATTTGTTCCTTTCAAAGCTTGCTTTTGTACTCTTTTAGGTGAGAGCAGACATGACTACTGGACACCTAATTTTGCTCCACTACTGAGGCAATATACTTCTGTGAACTCTACCCAAAGTCCTTTATTTACAAAATTGCAATCCCTCTGAATGGTGGGAGCAAGACCCTTTCTCACTCTTTGTGACCTCTGTAAATTTTGTAGAATGTGAGCCAATTTTAGTTACTACATTGGTTAGAAAAACTTGGGTTAAAAAAAAAATGGGCCCCGGATTTAGTGTTAGAAATGACTTTATAAAAAAAAAATCCTGGAAATATATGTTGACTACATTTTATTTTCAATACTTTCTCTACCCTCTTACCTCTAATGAGATATTTTTTCAGTGTGAATTTCCAAATATCCTTTTGTTCTCTTCTGCTTTCCCTGTGAAAAATAACACTAGGGGAAAGGTCGCGAAAAACTCATACAATGGATGGTAAGTCATTCTAGGAGATAATGTAGAGGTTTTATTCATTTGTGTGTTTTTGGTTTCTTTGTTTTCATTTGGTATTTTTAAAAAAGTAATATTGCCACTTGTTTAGCTTACTTCAGAGAAGATATGTTTGAAACAAATGACCTGAAATGTTGCATCTCATCCTGATTCTTCTAACACTCTCTGAAAGATGACCTGATGACGGAAATTCATCAGTTACCAACTGTTCTGGTATAGAAGTGATGAGAAGTTTTACTGAAATAGAATATTCCAACATGTGAAAAACACAGGGCTGGAAGTCAAGAAACAATTTTGAGACCTGTTCTGGTTCTGAGTTCCAAAGCTCCCTTTAGAGCCTGGGACAAAAATTTCTCTGGATGTAGATTTCTCATTTGCAAAAATGAAAACAGTTAAAAATCCAGGTGTTATCCACAGCATTTAGCACAGAGAATCCACACTGAAGAAGCTCAGTATATGTTTGTAAATTGAAGTCTCTTATTCAATGTCCTACAAAACTCTCCAGAGGAGTGAGCAACTTTATTCTTCTTATAAAGTTTCATCAGTTTTCAAACAAAAAATCAAGCTCCTTGAATAAAATGACTGTGAACAATTTTCATTTATTTGTTTTCAATTTGAATTTCTGGCAAGACTGACTCAAGGAGACAGAATAATGAAGAAAAAATAATTTATTGAAGTTAGTTAATTAAACTGTAGATCAAAGTAATTAGTCTGAAAAGGTTATGCTGTCTCTGTTTCTACCAAAATCTTGACAAAAGCTTCTGGTTGCTAAGACATCTTGGGACCTTGTCATTTTTTTTTTTTTTTCAGGTAAGGGAAAGTTTACAGGTGGATTAATCTTAGTTTAGATCTAGCATGAAAACTCTTGAAACCAATTTTCAAGCTTTCTAAAGAAATTGCTCTGGCAAGTACATTTTCAAAGGAAGTTGTATCTTAGGTTAAAACTCTACTCTGTTATTCTGCTGTTAATTAGGCAACAAACCAAAAAGTGATTTCTTCCTGAGGATATTCTAATTTGCTTTTTATTGGCTGAGAATAATTCCACACATTTCTTCAAAAGAAAATATGATGGATTTGACAATTTGTAAATACTTTTGTATACTTAATGCTTTTTCTACTCATACTTTAATCAATGGCCATTGATAAACTGATTGTTAGCTAGTTGCCAGAGAGTTGCTATAAACCATGCAAGAAGACACCAATATTCTACATGTTTACTTACAAAGTTTGTTAACTTTGTCATTTGTGTGTGGGTGTTGTTTTGTGTTTCCCTTAAAATGTTTCTGTCAAACTATGAACCTCATATAAAATTGTAACTTTGGTAGGTGTGGATCAGGCATCTGAGGATAATTAATTAATCACAAGTTTCCTAATAAACAAGGTGAGAGATATTTTGTTACTCCATTTATTTCAATTAAGTATTTTCAAAACTATGTTGACATTTATTGACTCTGCTTAGAGCTCTCCAGGACTGGGGGAAATAAACTCCAAAACTTGTTAGAGGAAAATACATTCTTTGGGATTTACCCTAGCCGTAGGGACATCTTTTTCATCCTACTCCCTTAGACTGTGGTGCTTAATCTTTAATGTGCCCAAGAATCACCGTGGCATCTTTGGAAAAATGGTCATGATCCAAACGTGCGATGTGCCTGCCCCTCTTAGGAAGTTTCCTGACTCCATGCCTGTCTGTATTCACCTATCCCCAGATGGAAAACTTCCTCTTGCGTACCTTATTGGGAACAGTGTTTCTTTCAGCAGGTTCTATCAGTGGAAACAATTGATTCATACCCATGATAAGGAAAAATAGCATCATTAATAAATCAATGACACTATGTGAAAAAATCTGATTCATAATTTTGCCAACTAATATCTTAAGAATATGCAATGTTAGAACATAGTTGCTAACATTAGTGGTCACTGATACCCTCATTTTGCTAGGTAAGTCTTCACTTCAGGCCAGTGGGTGTGGTACTTGAGGGTAAAGGGACTTCTCTCCCAGCCCTCCAAGTCCATTTTCATTAATTATTTCCCTATTCTGTCATGCTCACATATTTACTCATTTAGCAACTCGTTTGCTCAAAAAATATTTATTCTGCATTTACGATGTGGCAGGCACTGTGCTGAGTATGGAGGATGCAACATTGTACACTACTTGTTTAACTGATCTCACATAGATTAATATTCAGCCTTATTCTTTTAAAAATGGAAGGCAAGGCCATCCAACACTTCAGTGATCATTCTTCATAAATATGTAGTTTTTAATTCATCTTATTTTCTAGGTATGATATGAAGCTCTTGGGATATAGTGATGACTAAAATATTGTCCTTTCCCTCATATCACAGAGCTAAATGCAGGTAGAGAATAAAGGAGGGAATGACCAGTCCTGGAGAGGTTGTGAAGGTTTATTGAGTGACATAATGTTTATCTGGGTTCACTGAATTTAACAAGTGAAGAAGGAGAAGGGTATTAAACCAGAAGAAAAAGAAGACACAGGATGGCAGAGTTCACCTACTAACATACGTTCAGAAAAATTTAAATATATATACATATATTTGGTATACGTATACGGTGCCAGTTAGGAAACTAGGAATTAAAACTTGAAAGATACATTAATAAAGTACTTTGAAAAGTCTATTTCACCAAACCACAGAGTTTAGATCTTAATTCTTACTGTTTGGTCCGTGGAAAATTTAGGTATATGAGTAACATGACCATATTGCATCTTTAGGAAGATGACGTTAGAAAACACACTTGAGGAGGAGTAAGTGAGAATATTAGAAACAACTGAGAAGGTGACACAATAATGGAGCTGAAAAACCTGAATGAGGAAAGTTAAGGCAATGACTGTGAGGATGGGCAAAGAGAGGTGATGAGGGATATATTCTATTTCAAATTAAGAGGACTTTAGGACTAGTTGAACTTTTCAGCAAATGGCAGAAGAGAAGAAAAGCCAAAGACTTCAACATTTCAAACTTGAGATCCAGAATGGTGATATTATTAATCAAACAGGGATACAGAAGGAGAAAGTACCTCACAGGTAAAGAAGTTCACTTTAGTTTGGGGCAAGTTATGTTAGGAGCCTGTAGAGCTCAAGTGTTGTAACAGTTGAGTAGGCTGCTTAAAGGATGAAATAGGTGACTTGAAGTTGGAACTGAAGATGTAGATTTAACCCTTGGTGGAGGGAGGACATAATTTTTTGAAAAAATATTGTCACTCAGCAAAATTTTATAAACTGGCAATCCTATTCAGGTCTACATTTTTTCCTTGATTTTAATTGTTTTTGAAATCGTTCTGGAAACCACTTTGTTAACACTTTTTAGAACAACTCATTCATAGGATGAATGAGGAAACAGGTCTGAAATGAGGAAATACTTTGCCTAACTTCTCAGTGTAGACTACTGGCATATCCAGAAAGAACCCAACTCTCTGATTCTCAAATAATTCTTTCCACTGTATCGTGCTCACTACCAAAGAGCCCAAACACCTATCTTTGACTAGAAAATTATCACAGGAAAGTTGTGGCCCAGGCTACACAAAATACAAGAAAAAAAAGAAAAAAAGAAAAATATTTGAGAACTTTGCAGTAGCATGGATATGTACATGGATATACACAGGCACACATTCATATATCATCTCAAATGTTTTTCCCTTATCATGAAATCTACTTCTTGAAAATACTGTGAGTAATAAGAATAATAATGAAATATCACTCTTTTCATGCATTAAATAAATAAGTAAATAAATAACAGGATACTACTTGAATTGAGGGGTGAGGGTAAATAGTAATACACAAAATAAAGTAAAACAAAACAAAACAAAACAGGGTCTGTGCATGCATCAATAAAAATAATGTGCTAATAGTAAGGAGTAGGATCAACTTAATACTTTAACATCTGAACATAAATACTAAATTTCAAATACATTTAAAATATACAGATCCTTTTTATCCTTCAGATATATTAAAATGCAAATCAGCACTGCTTTAAAAGATATTCAGTTCACTTCTATTATTTCCTAATCTCATATGTTCTTCTCAGACTCAGCTTATCTTGAGGAAGAAATAGAATCCTCTACTACAGGGAAGAAAGGTTAAAAGATGCAATAAAAGATCATTATGATGAAGACAGATTGCACTTATCTTAAATAGAACCATCTTGATAAAACACATATTTCTATACACATTTGGTTACCACTGTCTATTGTCTAATCCATTCATCTTCAAAGCAAGTTGCCACAATTCAGGGAGTGCTCAAGACAATCCCCTGTGATGTGAGAATATATTAAAATGTTTATTTGAAATTTATTTCTGTATTTGTATTTCAAAAATAATGCACATATTAAAAAGTATACAAAAATTGATCAATGATTTAATAACAAATATGATACATCATCATAAGTTATCATCATCAAAAAAAAAAAGAATATGAATCACTGTCCTCATGCATTCTCATGATTCCTGACTCTGAGGAGTCCCCTTAGAATTATTCACCATCCTGACTTACATGGCATCCATTTTCTTAATTTGTTTACAGTTTATCAGCTAAACTTGCATCCCAAAAAACAGTGGTTTGTTTTAATTTTGTCTGATTTTTTAAAACCATATGTATAAAAAAAATCATGTATCTTGCTCTCTTTTCTTCCTATTTTGGTTACTCAACCTTTTAACTCTGTGATGGATTCCTATTCTGGGTAACCATATTTAATTCACTCTCAATGCTGTATAATAACAGTCTTGGACGAATATCACAATGTATTTTTATTTACTATTGTTGTTGGATGTTTGTGTGGTTTATATTTAGAAGTTATTACAAACAATGATGACTATGATCATCCTTTTCCAAGTATTTCTGTCAGGGGTGAAACTGTCAGTTCATTTGATTTCAGAACTATTTTCTGTCTTTTGCTAGTGTTTTGAAGATTTTGTTTTTATTAGTTTGTGTATTTTGCTTTTGTTTTGTTTAGGTTTTGCATATTTTTATTAAATATACTCTAAGTAAATATGCTAGTTTTACTTTTTGTGGTTATTATAAATGGGGTGATATCTTCTATTATAGCTTTTGACTTTTTAACTGTGAATATAAAGGTATTTGATTTTGGTGTAATAATTTTATATTCTACTATTTTACTGAATTCTTTCATTGTATAAATTCTAATGAAAATTCTCCAGCTTTATTATTTTTTTCAAATTTAATTTGACTATTCTAGGTCCTTTGAATTTCCATATGAACTTTTGAATCATCTCATCGGTTTCTACAAAAGAACATGCTGAGATTTTGATTTTATTTAAAATCAGAATTGCATTAAATCTATCCATTTGGGGGGAAATGACATTTTAGCAACATTAGGTCATTTGACCTATGAATATGGGCTATCAGTTACCTATTTATTCAGATCATATTTAATTTATCCTATCAATGACTTGTTTTTCAGTGTACTGGTATTTCATCTATTATATCAGATGTATCCTTAAATGTGGCACTTCTTTGAAGCCTTATTAAGCCATAACATCCACCAACACAAAAGCATTTTCTAATAATGCTTTTATGAGTTTAATTGTATCCCCTCCAAAATTTAAAAGTTGAAGTCCTAACCCCCCCAGTACCACAGAATGAGACTTTGTTTGGAGATAGGGTACTTGCAGAGGTCATCAGATCACAATGAAATATGCAAGGGAGGCTCCAATCCCATATGCTGCTACCACAAAAAGGGGAAATTTGGAGACAGACATGCACAGGAGGAACACCACGTGACCATGAAGACAGAGGTCAGGGTGATGTTTCTCCAAGCCAAGGAACACCAAAGATTGCCAGCAAAAAACAGGTAAGTGGAGAGGCATGGAATAGATTTTTCTTAACAGCCCTCAGAAGGCACTTTGATCTCAGACTTTTGTCCTCCAGAACTGTGAGACAATACATTTCTGTTGCGGAAGCCACTCCGTTTGTGGTACTTGGTTATGACAGCCCTAGAAAACTAACCCACATGCTATGCATTAAGATTCAGAACATCCTGACTTTTGGTTAAAGACTGGAAATAATCTCCCTTTTAAGATTACAGATCCAGGCTATGCCAATGTCTCATCTATTTCTAAGTAAATGGAAATCTCATCAATTTCTTCAGACTCCTAGATTATCATTCAATAGAACACACAAAGGAGGGAGCATATTGGAAGTGAGGCTGACCCCAATCACTCCGCGTTCAGAAATGGCCAATTAGAGCCACCCTGTCCTGGATCTTGCCACCCATGTGCATGTGCCTTGCACCAGGCTCTTCCTGGGTGTCACCTGCCCTCTTGTTTACTTGGTATGTCTGCAAGCTGTCCTAACTCGTTCAAGCCTCTAGTGGATAATTTAGAGTAATTCACCAGTTTGGAATTGGCCAAGACTAGCCATAAATTATACTAAATAATACCTTAAGGGCCTCAAGGAGTTAATGCAGCTTTCAAAGTGGCCTCCTTTAAAGACACAATCTGCCAGATCCCAGACAACCACCACCTGCTCAGGCAGCATTTTCTAGGAAAAAGCAGAGACAGACACTCTCAGGAAAATGACAGATACTTTCTGGGTTCCAACCAACAGGAAAACACCAAAGTTATTCATGTGGTCATCTCTGGGAACATTAAGTATGAGAAAATTCCACTTAGATCTTAATTATTATTACACAGTAAGAAAAAAAGAGGGTTACACAGGCAATAGCAAATGCAAAAATAATATTAACGTCAGAAGAGCTAAGATCCCTCCATACTGATTGTAGCCTTTGTCTACCTGTAAGTCCACGCTTCCATCACTAGAAGCCTTGTGTCTTCATGCTACTGCCTTCATTCTTTAACTCTATTTTCAAGAATTACTCTCATCTGTTCTAGAGAATACAGAGTTATAATGATTTCAAGTTACTCTCAAAATAAATCTGTTAAGTGAATAATAAAAGTAGCATGACTGGGGGATGAAGCTAGGAAGAAGATGTGGTTTTTGGAGATGTCAAGATCCGCTGGAGCCCATGGGGACCTATGGAGCTTGAGCCGCACCACAGTGGTACCCTCCAAAGCAGGGAGGCTGAACTGCTGCATCCCCAGAGAGGGAGGACGTAACCTCTGGGGCGTCAGGTAAAGCAGCACCCAACAGCCCAAGACAATCCTCCAAAGGCAGGTGTACCCGAGAGACATTTGCAGCAAACATCAGCAGCCCTAGGACCGATTGCTTAACCTCATCCAGGAAATCCGGGTGGAGCCCCAATAGCCTCTAAAAAAGCCGTCAGTGTGTGTTGACTCACAGTTACTCAGCACCTAACTGACTTGTAGATGCATTAGATCATTCATAAGCCACACTCTCCAGAATTTAAATCTTACTGAGAAACCAAGCTGTGTATATGTAAAAAGCTAAATAGTGAAAACAGGTCTTATTTTAGCATAACCTATTATACTAAATCTGACAACCTGTGAATAGGTTACAGCAAAATCTTTTATCTTTGAGTTTATCTCTTATCTTTGAGTTTATATATTACATGTAAAGAAATGGAAAATTTGAACACGAGTTTTCCTCACAAAGCAATGAAATATGCCAATTCAAGCTACAGAAAAAAATAATTTAAATGAGCCTGAAAATGTTTGAAGGCTGTAAAGTATCTTATAAAAACCTTAGATGTGAACATTCAATTCAGTAAGAATTATCTTAGTCAAATAAGCCAAACGTCAAATGCTATTGGAGGCTGTTTTACCAGAATTACAACTTGTATGTATTTCCTGATATCCATTTTCCCCTCCTTTTCTCAGGCATCCCAGTATCTCAAGTCAGATAATCAAATGTCCCTATAGAACGGTAAACGTGAAAAGTCTTCCCTCCTGTACTAAGCACATAGATAAAAACAAGATATTTGCATATTTGCAGAAATTTCTCTCACAAGGAAGTATTTTCAAGAATAATTAAATACTAAGTTCAATCAAATAGCATTTAGTATTCAAACACATCTGGGTGACTTAGACTATGCCTTTCAGAGTTACAAAATTCACAAGAAAAATGAAGGAAAATGACTTTATGGTTAGAAAGATATGTCCCAATATTACCATTTCCCTAATATCTACCATTAGGAATAGTCCTGATGGCTACTCAGATTCCTAGTTTCACAAGTAATATGGATTACAAAAGTTTTCTGTCATGAGTTCTCCTGTCCGAAAGAATTGGTAGCTATTTCTACAGTATGAGACCAATGACAGGAAGTCTGCTTGACGAATAGTTGCAAACTTCTTATATTCAGATGCTTAATCGTTGAATGAAAAAAAAATAATGACAAGGATTCTGACCTGCGCCATATGCAGTCAAGTACATGCATGGAAACTTAGTAGCTCCAAGAAAGAATATTATTTCTTGTTTCTTGAGGTATCAAGGTTGACTTCTCTATATTCTGACAACTGACCTGGAGCTGTATTTCCAGAATGTCTTTCTCCTGATAAGGAGACGCCTGCCACAGCAATGATGCTTACAGTCAGCTCTCCTTGACTGCTGGATGCTCGGTCAGAGCTGCGGTTCAAAATGCGGTAGCTTAAAAGCGACTTAAGGATTTTACAGTTTATGCTTGTGGTCATATAGGTCATTTTCCCCCTGGCATTCATCATTTCAAATATTTTGTAAAAGCCTGGAAAATCAGGTTGCAAATAAAGAACACAAGATTCAGTCCTGAAAAGGACAAGTACTGACCCAGCATTAGGAAGGCATGCTTCAGTGTTATCCCTTTGTTATTACTGAAACAAACATCCGCGGAACTGAAGTATCTTTTTAAAGGAAGGCTGAGAACCTTGCTTACTCAGGATGAATAAAGCTAAGACATCTAACTATAAGGTAACATGGTCAAATTCTTTACAAAGAGTTTAGAAATTGTATGTGCCAATAATTTACTCCATTAAAGTAGCTTCTTTAGGAAACTATAACCCATTCCAACGATAGTAACATTTCTTATTTTAAAAAAGTATGAGAAAGTGATAGTGCCTTACAGTCTTTGGTAAACTCTTCTCATGTCAGTAAATTCTTACCTATAGGGGTGCCTTTCAGTTTTAGAGCTAGCAAAAAAGACTTGAGATACAAGTTTAGTGAATAATACGAAAAATCTGCAATCAGTAAATGCATCCAGTGGTGCTCACCGTGAAGATATAAAACTGGTTTTCAGACATACAGAGTCTATTATTACCTGTTGATAGTTATTGTAATAAATGTATATGGCTTGATAGGTTTCAGAGATTCTTAATTCTCTGAGGAATTTGAAACACTATTCTTTTTTTTTTTTTGAGTGCTTTCTATGGCTTGAGAATCCTGGGATGTTTCAATCGCCATGAAAAGAGGAGGTAAGAAAAATATTTCCTCCCACAATTACATTGTCAGTATTAAGATGACCTCACTACCTCCAGGACTGAGTTGTGAAGTACGGCCTTGATGGGACGGTGGCCTCTCTCATTACCGTTGGTCAGTGGCCAGCCTCTCTCAATCTCTGCCCTTAGCAGATATGAATCATGGGTTCTAAGGCTACATTAACTCTATTCCAAGAAAAACAAGTTAACCTTTGTGGTCAGAGGCGGCCTTGCTCAGTTAGTGGAGGGTATATTTATCAGTAATGAAGATAAAATGTCAAGACATCAACAGACTTTGTAACTATTATGGATGGGTAGCCCTCTCTTATTAGACATGACTGGAAATGATTTGTCTTCAGTAATACAGAAGGATTATAGTGTACTAGTAAATGAGGTTGTTGGGAAGGACTTAAAATAGTTATTCCCCTTGAAAATTCAATGCATGATGCTGCAGAGAAACATGTCATCTGCCCAAATGTTAAAGCTATTTTAAAAGTAACCCTTGTAGACTTAGAAGGTTCTTATACTTCATAATTAAGATAAAAAAGCCTTATGTTCCAAGGGTAAACCTGCAAAGTTCAAACAAGAGTTTACACTTTCGGGGTATATGTTAATGGCTTATACAATAGCAAAGCAGTATTTATTTGTGTATCCATATATGTTCTTGTTCGTGTGTGTATGAGAGAGAATGTTCCAATATTTCACTATTAATAGGCCTTCAGAAATTAGTGAGGCAAAAACATATATCAATGTAAATTAGCTATTTATTTTCTCTTACTTTTTTTTTTTTACCTTTCTAAGCACACTTCACTTTATTTAGTGATGTGTACTAAAAGGTTCATGAACAGTAGAACTTTCCATTATAAGTTTATTTTCTTATGACTAAGGAAACACAAAAGATGCTTTGTCACTGTTCAATAATTTACTGAGCAAACACTGGATATAATTTAAAGGTAACTTTCTGACAGTCTGTTCGATTTTTTTATGATTGTCAAAAAATTCATGCTGTTAAGAGAATTCATCCTTTTTTTTTTTCTTTCAATCACTCAAATTCAATTAACCACAAAGTGTCCTTGCAAAATATGGAAGTGAAATATGACTCCTGGTCACATACAAATAGCTTACAATAAAATGCCCTATGGTCATCAACACCAAGCATAGGATTTGAACTGGCCAATGGTCAATAGTTTAAATTTCATGATATACCTGGTCAAAACAGGTCCTTTTTCAAAAGGAAAGCAAATTGAATGGCATTACGGTTTCCATTTAGATTACAACCTCAAGAATAAGAGTTATTAGTCTAGTTTGTCATTAGATCCATGACTCCTTTTGTATGTATATCAATAAGGGTTTCATAAGCCAGGCAGAGAATGCAGATGGGGGAGATAATGCCTAAGAAAAGAGCCCTTTTCTTCATTCTGCCACCCAAACTAGGGAGATACTATGGTGAAAAAGATCAGGATTTGCGATTGTTGGCAGGGGGTGGGGATTTCCCACTCTACCCGTCTTGAGCTCTTGTGGCTTGACTCATAATTGACACAAGACAGATTAACAGGAGAAAAACAAACAAATTTTAATTTGTGCACACAGAGGTCGCATAGAAATGGGACCTAACAAGGGGCCAAAGCAGGCAGCTTTTATACTTTTTAGACAAGGAAACAATAAATTGGTGAGGAATTGACAGAACAAAGAAACTTAGGTTTGGGGTGCTTAATTAGTGAAGCATCTGAATAGAATTTGGGCTTAGGGCAGTAAATTGAAGAAGTAACAAGGCTTTTTTTATAGAGAGTTCTTGGCCCCAGGACCCTATCTCTGATGATAAGTGTGTCCTATCTCCAGATGCAGGGAGTGAAACTTTCACATGAGAGATTCGATTCCTGCTTTTAGGAAGACCAAAAAAAAAAGGGGGGGGGGTTGGTTAGAGTACCTCTCTTGCACAGGGTTTTTCTTAAATAACTTTTATTCAAAATAACCAAGATGACATTGAGGCACATTTTGGGGCAGCCTACCCTGGACCCCAGCACAATCATGAGTTTAGATATTAATTCTTCCAACTTTTAGCAGTGTTGCCTTGAGCAAATAGATCTCTGACTTTTAAAATAAGGAAAAGAATATAAACTTAATATTTCAACAATATGCAAAATACTGTAACAAATGCGAAGATATTGCAAATTTGTACAGAAAGTATCCTGGGGTATTACACCTGACTCATGCATAGTCTTCTAATGCCTATGCAAAGCTGCACTTCAAACAGAGTCAAAATGAGTGCAATCAAGGCCAATTCTTAACATTATTTGTTGTTTCTCCAACAACTGTTCTCAGGTCCAGTCGTGGGAGGTGAAGGGGAGCAGAATCTCTCACCCTAAAATGTGCCACTTTGGCATATGCATTATTTTGAGATGAAGGCACTCAAGACCCAGCAGATTTAAGAAAAAAATGTTACTTCCCCCTTAACTGCCTACAAGAATTTAGATAGGTGGCCTGACCCAGAAAGAGAACTGTTACCAGAGATTACTTTTTATCTGAACGACTGGCTTGCATGGCAGGGCAAACATTTGATTATCAAACATCTGTTCCTCTTGTCTTCCTGTGAATTGCCCTCCTCCACCAGACACCCCAGGACTCTATCCCATTCCTTAGTCCAGGTGGCATATGAGCCTCATTTGTCTGCCTGCCTTTGGGTCTCATACTTTTATTGGGCTCTCATACACACACAATTATATTTGTTTTCCTCGTGTTAATTTGTCTTGTGTCAGTTTCATTCTCAGACCAGCCAAAGAACCTAGAAGGGTAGAAGGAAAATTTGACCCTTCCCTGCATTATCCCTAGGACCCCCATACTCTCACCATCTCAAACGAATCAACTTAGACAAACAAATAAGCTGACATGTTTTAGTTAAAAATGAAGCAAAAAAGAAACATATTTTAGAAAATAAGGTGAATAAATATTAACATATAGCATTAGGGGCTTGTGTGAAACAGGAAAGAAAATGGTATTTCTAACAAAAAGCCCTGGTTTTGAAAAGTAGGTAGGCATTTAAGAAGATGATTAGAATAAATAGATCAGAAAATATTGGGAAGAAAGAGAAAGATAAAATGGCTTACCAGGACACATTTAGCATATCCAAGATTATAACATTAATTCTGAGCTCTTAGCCTCGTGTGAAACCGTATAATTGAATTATGTTTGATTTTATTTTACTTTTAAATTATTCCCATGAATATCAAAGTATTCAGGGCTTAGAGGTTTTCTCTTATTTACTACTGTATCCCTGGGACATAGAATAGTGCCTGGTAAAAATAGAAATCACTAAATATTTGCTGAATGCATGGTTGATGATAGAACAGACAGATACTCCTTACATCATTATTTGGGGTACATTTGTGGTCCTAACTCTTCTATCTTCAGATTTTTATCACATATGATAAAAGACAAATATTAGTATTATCATAAATAGGTGCCATTTAGGGAGGTGTAGGGTTTCTATAGAAACATTCATTCTTGTGTTTCCATGGTGACTTCTGGTGACACCTGTTATTTATTCAAATAATTTTGCCTTTCTGCCTAGGACACCTGATCTAAACTCCAAGATATAAAGATTACCCCTAGTTTCCTCTGATGTGAGAGAGGGAAAAGAGAAAATGAATATAAGGATATGAATATCTGTACATTATGATAAATCGTGACTTTCTTTTTGTTGTAAACAAACACATATACAACACAGACATTAATTATTGAGTTAAGTTTGAATATAATCTATTCTGTACCTCCATGAAGTGCTTTTATTGAGTATAATGGACCAACTATGCACAGATTTATTTTCTGTTTAGAAGAAATATTTATCGCTAAAATTGTGATTTCCAAATAAGCCTTCTTCAAATTTTTAATAATCAGCTAATCAAATTAGTTTAGATTTATTGTACAACTTACAAAAGCAGTAATGAAAAAATTTTATGGTTAATCTGTTTAAGTTTTTTATTAACTATGAGCAAAGAATATAAATATTTCATTTCATAGGAATTAAATAAAATGTGAAATATATTTTAATATCTTCAGAAAATTAGTGAGTATTCAATTCAGTTAATGAAACTTCCTGTGAGACGAGCATGTCACAGATACATTTAACAACTTTTTTATTATATAGCTGGAAATTAGGAAAAAAAAAACCTTAAATATTACCTAATATTTTAGTTCAAGCAGGGATTTGTGAAGCCTGATTTTTGGACCATGTGTCCTGTGTGTGTGTTGCCAGAAGAAGAAGTTGGGGGGCAGTGGACAGGAATCACTGTCTCCACCTCAATTAGTGTTGTACTTATCTCTAACTACATTATAATTTATGAGAAATGTGTATTTGGTGATTTAGATGACCAAAACACATTTCTCATACGTATTTGGTCTTTGTCCACTGCTCCTGGCTCATAGCTCCCCAAAACCTTGGAATTTCCTGAGCATTAAGAACAATGAGAGCATCTTTTAAAAATAGTATTTGGTCTCCTGAAATCACTTCAGAGCCATAAAGGTGAAATGAGTGTCTTGTTATTCATAACAAGACCCTTTCAACCACAACTGAATTTATGTTAACGAGGTGACTTTCTTCTGGAAGTCACCTATGGAAGGGGCCTGGTTGCCAGAGGAACCTACCGTGGATAGAAGGTTGGAACTTTCAGTCCCATCCCCTGATTACCAGCGACGGGAGAGGGGCTGGAGTTTGAATCAATTAGTTAATAATGTATTCAACCATGCCAGTGTAATGAAGCTTCCATGAAAACCATAAAATCCAATAAGATAGGGTGTCCATAAAAACCCCGTAAGAGGGGGTTCAGTGAGCCTCCCAGGTTGAGGAACCAGAGGCTTCCATGTGCCACTACCAGCCCTAAACTTCATGAGGACAAAAGCTCCTTTGTTTGGGACCCCATCTTATGGATATCTTCATCTAGCTGTTCATTCATATTTTTAAATCTCCTTTGCAATAAATTGGTAATGTAGTGAGTAAACTAGTTTTCCTGAGTTCTGTGAGCCACTCTAACAAATTAATCATACCCAAGAAGGAGGTCATGGGAACCTCTGACTTGTAGCCAGTCAGTTACAAGGACAGGTAACAACCTGGATTTGTAATTGGCATGTGAAATGGACAGCAATTTTGTGGGACTAAGCCCTCAACCTGTGGAATTTGATGCTATCTCTGAGTAGTTAGTGTCAGAATTGAGTTGAATTGTAGGACACCCAGGTAGTGTCAGAGAATTTCTTGGATGTGTGGGGAAAAAACCCATACATTGGAATTGGATGCAGGAACTTTGTCCCTCCTATATATTAGGACTTATTGTATATATATATATATATATATATATATATATATATATATATATATATATATTCATTTTATCCCAGAACTTGGCACAGTGCCTAGCATTGCACATGCTCAAGAAATATAATGAAGGAGTGAGTATCTCCTCTGACTCTTAAATATATATGTATATAAAACCTCTATAGTATTAAATGTACACATATAACCTCTATAATATTAAATATATACATTTAACTTCCATAATATTCAGAGTATGTAGTGTGTCCAGCTTAGTTTTATCCATCAGTAAAGAAAGCATATAATTTCCTTCATGAATTAATTTCATCTTCAGTTTGAAATTTCTTCCTATTTGTAAGGCCAACTATCTTATATTTCTGATATTTCTGTTAATCCTTACTCTACCTCTTCATGCCATCATGATAATTCAAAACTTTTCCAAAGAACAGAATTATCTAAACAATGTTTGAAAGAATTGCTAATGTCCAGATAGTGTGTTTCTTGCTCTAGACAAGGTATTTATTGCTAAATTTAGAATGTCTTCTCCATCGAGACTGGCTTGACCTGACTGCATATGACACAAACAGGGCAGGATTATCTATCTCCCTCACGTGAGGTACTGTGAATCTTTTTCTTTAGCACTTTTAGTACTCACATCATATTTTCCACATATCTTAGGTTTAATGTTAAACAAAATATATATATATTTCACGATCCTCTGCTTTAAGAGAGAAAATAAGATATAAAAATATGAGTACATAAAATTTAAATATATATGTCAAAGGAGAAAGATAAAATGGACACACATGTATCAACCATCCAATTTCAAAAACTGAACTTTATCATTTCCTTTAATCTCATGTGTGCCTTCCCAGATAACCAACCACTTCTACCTAGTTAACTGTAACAGTAATTTTTGTGCAAATTATTCCTTTTTTTTCTTTATAGTTTTTCCAGCTATGCAAATAGATATGTATATGCATAAATAAATGATAATTTACTGTTTAATTTTACCATACTTTGAAAATAATATTCTTGTATTTTATAAAATTTACTTTTTTTAGAAGACATTGTGGTGTGATGCTCAGCTTCCCCTTCAGGACTGGGGTGCTGACTCCCACAGCTGCCAGGAATATTGGCCATTAGTTTCTAGCCTTTCCCTCAACAGAAAATGCCCTCAGCTGATGGTAGCTGTCCTGCCAAGGAGCACCCCATTCCTGGAGGCGACCTGTATCCAATGACTGGCTGATGCATAGGGACAAATGCTTGGCCTTTTTGACTCGAATGGGGCAACTCTGAAGGGACATATCGGCTCCGGGTGTCCCATAGTATCTTTTGCAATTGCACCACAGGTCAACTTCTACCTCTGCTCCATCTGGCTAGTCTGATGTCTCATAGGTATTGATGTCACTGACACTCCCCAATAAACCGATCTGTATACAAAGTCTGTTTCCTGGAGGACACAATCTATGACAGTTGGTGGCAGTGTGGATTTAGAAAGCCGACTCAAAAATAAGATTCTGAAGCCAGGTCACCCTGCAGCCAGTTAATAATGAAGACTCCAGCCCTTGTGGTAGGTGGAGCACTGATTACCACTGATGTGATTGTGTTAAATATTTATCAGTGGTGAACTGGAATGAAATGCTAGAGGAAGGAAGTTCACTGGTGGGTGCAATTGCTCAGATGCTCTAGAAGTACAGGGGAAATAGAAATGACAAGGATTATGGAGTAGGATAACTGCTGCTGGGACCCATCAATGCATTATAAGATGATAGCGTAAGGCTGAAGGTAATGAACCACCATATGTACATTAAAAACAGTATGAAAGCTAGAGAGAGTTCTTCACAGCATATAAAGAGTCTCTGATCTCCCACAGCTTAGAGGGCAGAAAAGCTGAGAATGAGGCAGAGGATTCTATTATAATAGGAGAACTCCAAAGAAGGTTGAACTCTAAACACCAACAAGATTGGTACCTGAATGTCAGATCTCCGATGTGGAAGGGAGAGGATGCAAAGACTTTGGATGGGATATCTGAGTCAATGAACTCAAATATCTTGAATCTCAGATTCTCCTGAAGACGCTGGGCCTGCTAAGTAGCTCGATCCATCCTATTAGAAACAAGTACTGTATTCTTGCTTGAAAATATTGGACTCTTCTGCTTTGCAAGACAACATATGCGCCCTCAAGCACCATTTCTCTAGCCCTTTCTGGCTATCAATCCAATCACTAGGGTCAGGTCACAACATAATCTGGCCAGGGAGTGGCTGGGTCTGGCAAGAAAGGACAGGAACTGAACCCCAAAGTACTCATAACACCTCATTAACACTTCCCAGCAGGAACTGGTAGAACATGTAGGGACTAAATCTTTTAGGTTCTGGAATAAAGGAGATGGGGCATAAAGTTGGAGTTTATTGAAAAGGGAGTACTCTCCCATGATACAGGACTAAACACACTGGTAAGCATTATGGAATAGAGAGTTAACACTCTTCTAAGTTTGCACAGAAAAACTTGGAAAAAGCAATGGTTTAAACTTAGAAGAGTAGAAGTCTTGAAGTTCCATGGCAAATGGTAGAGGAAGATATCAAAAGACTCAGAGAACTAGGAAGTTTAAAATCGGAAAACACATTGAGGACTCAGAGGATGTTCCATTTACCATAGTGGTACGGAACATCCTATTGACTAAGGCACTAGCATCATGAAATATCTGTTCTCCGTAAGTCAGGGCTAAAAATAGGAGATCCAGAGGGTAATGGAGACAGTCAATATAACACTGAGTTCCTAGGATCAAGAGAGATGAGAAACCAGAAAAAGTAATACCCAACCTGCTTAATGTGGGGGTACGAAAGTCCAGCCCCTTTGTCTCAACGGGGACAATCCCGAAGGGCCATCCCAGTCAGAGCTCCCCACATTACTGGCTGAGACCTCTGTTACAACTGCATCCCAGTTCAGCTTCTCTGTTTCCAAATCTGCTTCTCTCACTGCTCACGGGTGTCATTCCCAGAGCACTCTTACATAAATCTCTTCAAAACTAAACTCAGTCACGGTCTGTGTGTCCTGAGGACTTCAGCCTACATCATTCAGCAGTTTATTTGTTTTAATTAATCCGTGTTGATACAAATGTCTGTGGTTTGTTCATTTTTTACTGCTAAGTACCATTCTGTAGTCTGACTGTAGTTCAGTTTCTTTAACTCCATGGTTTGTGGACATCTAAGTTGACCTCGGTATTTTGCCATCACAAGTCATGTTGCTATGAACATTCTCATTCATGTCTCGGGTTACACATGAGAGGCTTACTCTGGCAGTACTTCTCAAACCTGACTGCATGTAGTAACCATGCCAAGAACTATTTAGAAATACTGATGTCTACTCATCACTTCTGAGAGTCTTGAATTATTTGGCCTGTGATGAATTCCCAGAACTAGTGTATTTTTAAAGTTTTCCATGTGGTTTTCTTGTTGCTATCAAAGAATCATAACTAAAGTATTGTAAATGCCGAGTTATACATATATGCATGTTTAATTGTCTACAGTAATAAAAAATTGTACTCTAAGGTGTACCATTTACATTGACTCCAGTAATATATTAGAGTTCTCATCGATCTGTATCCTTGTCTACACTTTGTGTCTTCTGGTTTTTAAAATTTGGATGCTCTTGTAGGATTTAAATAGGTTATCTCTACATAGTTTAACTTGATTTTGTGATCACTATGGAAGTTGAATTTCTTGTTTCCTTTTCTTTAGGATTAATTTCTTGCTTTGGCACATGTTTCTATTCATTTGACTTATAAATTAATAATTCGTTCTCCATATGTTCTAGATTATTTACCTTTTGTTGCCTAAGTGTATTCTTAATATCCTAAGTTACTGTGTGGCTTTTATTTTTATTTTCCTTATAATAATTTTAGTGCAATTAAGATTTTCAGTCTGTTCTATTTTAGTTTGCACTGCTTGAGTATTTAAGAAACCTACTTAATCAGAAGATACAGTGTCTTCCATATTTTGTTGTAAGAATTTCATGGTTTCATTTTTCATCTTTAAATACTTAATCTATCTTGAACTGATTTTTGTGTATAGTAGAACATAGATAAACTTTTCATTTTCTTTCCTATGACCTACTGATCATCTCAGCACATTTGTTGAATAATCTATCCTAACTCTACTGATCTGTCTTACATGAGGATTTCATGTCTTTAGAGATATACTTCTGGGCTCTGAATTCTGTATTAATGTTTTTACCTATCTGTGCAGCAAATACCCTATTTAATTATAATGACTTTAAGATAAGTCTTGATATCTGGCAAAGCAAGTCACTGACCTGTTTCTTTTATTCATGAATACATGTATATACATATAACTGAATCACTTTGCTGTATACCTGAAACTAACACAGCATTGTAGATCAACTATACTTCGATAAAAATAAAATAAAATCAACATACACTCTCTCACACACACACATATATTAGGTAACTGTTTAGAAGATACAGTGGGAAAAAAGATTCCACTTACAATGGCAGAAATGCCAAAAAACAAAAGATAAAATGTCTAGGCATAAAATTGAAATGAAATATATGAGACATATATGGAGAATACTGTGAAACAGTATTGAAAGACGTAAGTGAAGATTGAACAAATGAAAATGTGTACTGTGATTTTGAATTCCAAATACTGTATTATAAAATGTGTCTACACCTAGCCCCCCCACCTACATCAACACATACACACACACACACACACACACAGGCACACTGATTCTGCCCCCTTTCCCTACCTTGATTTTTCCCAATCACTTACTCATCTTTGAATACACTATATCATTTTTTCATTAGACATTTTTTGTTATTTCTCTCCCTTCACCAAAATGTGAGCTCCATAAACATGGTTGACCTCCATCAATTAGACAAATCCTGGTACATAATAAATGTTCAATTGACAAGTACTGAAAGACACAAAATGAGGCATAAATAGAAAAATATGCCAGGTTCTTGTGTAAGTACAGTCAACATCACACAGAACCTAGAAAATTTTTCCATTTGTGCAACCTTATTTTGTGTCCTTCAATGCTATTATTCAATAAATAGTATTTACCACTAAAATCACATCATGAACTAGGATAAACTTCAAATATATCCAAGATTTAAATATATAGTATGAAGAAACGTCCTATGAGGAAACAAGGGAGTATTGCTTTATAATCTTAAAAGACCTTGCTTGCTTTTACACAAAGTCCAGAAGCCATGAAATCAATAAAACCAACCTCATAAATATAAAAGCTTCCGTAAGAAAAAAAACAGGTGAACTAAAAACATGAATACAAAACTGAGAAAAAAGATTTGCAACTCACATCACAAAAGTGAATCTTCTTAATATATAAAAAACCTCCAGAAATCAATCACAAAAGGCCAATAACATAGTAGAAATATGAGTAAATAACATGAACAAATACTTCCCAAACAAGGAATTTCAAGTGATTCTTCATCATATGAAAAGTTGTTGAATTTAACTTATAACAAGAGAAACGTTAATTTAAATTACACAGGTTTGCATTTTTCATGTATCAGTTTAGCAAAAATCCAAAAATATGTTAACATCCTCTGTTGGTGAGGATATGGGGATAAATGCTAATTAGTTACAGGGCTACCAGTCTCTATGGAGAGCAACTTGGCAGTATTTATCAAAATTACAAATGAATGTACTTTTTGACTCAACAACCCCATTTCTGGGGAGTTTTCCTACAGTATACTTGTACATGTACAAAGTATCTGGGGTATGTTGATATTGTTAATTTTAGGGAAAAAAACCCAAAACTCTGTAAATAAGAGACTGGTTAAACAAAACCATCGTACTATCCCACTGTAGAAAAGAATCCTATCTCAGGTGGTGTATATAAAGAAAGCAAAGTCTAGAAGAGTATGTATGGTATGCAGCTTTTTATGAGAAAATAATAAAAGTACATATTTCTCTACTTATATTTAAATCAGGAATCTATGTATGAATATACATTAGTAATAACAGTTATATGAAAAAAGAGAGCAGAAGTGCTGGAAAGGTGGGACAGAACTTTAAAGCCACCTACACTGCTTGGTAAATTGTTTTTTTCTGTTCTTATTTTTAATTATTATTATTACTACTATTATTACAATGCTTTTCAGTAAGCATTAGGTCAAGCATATGTACATTCACCTGATCATTTTACTGGAAAACATTTAAACACCACTTCCCTTATGCACTAGTCCAACCACACTGATTCCAGATGTTTATCATCTTTATCTGATACTGTACTAGCGAAGACAGGAAGTATCTTCATATGATGCCAACTAGCACTGACGAGATAATACTGCATTCTTCTACTAAACTTACTTATTCTTGCTTTCTCATAAGACACACACACACATAATTTTCTCTTTACTATTCACAAAGGTTTTTAAAAAAATGTCTCAGCTTTGATTTTTACCTTGCTGACATTATGGATTTCAGGCCGTCAGTAGAATTTGACCTTGGTTTAAAGTTTACAAAATAAAGTATGGTCTGAAGATAGCACTGGTATCACCTCCAGGTTTCTTAGAGATGCAGAATGGAAGGTTCCCAACCCAAACTACATAGCCAAACTCTGCATCTGAAGAAGAGTCTCTGATGATTTCTAAGCCGTGTAGTCTGACAAGCACTGCTTTATAGGACAATGTAATTATTTTTCGGTCTGCTTCTATACATTATATACACGCACTGTTTACATATATTTAAATCCCCTGTAAGTTTTTCTGCCTTCTATTTTATTTGCTGTTTTTCTTTTTTTCTCCCTTAACTTTTCTTTTCTCTGCTGAATGATTTTCTTTTCCTGTTCTTCTGTTATCAGGATATCCAGAGACTTCAGCCTGTGGAATCTGAGCAAAGTTAGCACTGTTTTGACCTGTGCTAGAAAATGTAAGCTTTAAGAGCTCCCTTGCAATAATTTTCTTCAATCTCTACTGTTTTAATTTGTTTCTGATTATGAGAGAGTTTCATTTCTTTGATTTCTGCTGAGATGGCAGATGGGTGAGAAGTCAGAGCAGTGAGAGATATTGCAATGATTTTTTAGCATTACATGATAAGTAAGAAAACCAGTGATATGGGGCCACAGAAAGAAGTTATCTTAAAAAGGATCATGAATTTTGAATATCTAATGACTATTTTTACATTTTATTTGGGGGAGAGGTGAAAAATGCATTTTGAGAATCTTTAAAAAAAAAATTTCCAGTAAAATACTTTAAACACTTGCATATAAAACTTTACATATAGCTTCTGGGCATCTGTGTTCTCTGAACCCACATATGGATCTTGAAGTTCAAGTCCTATCCTCAAGCTAAAATAAATAGGAACATCTATATTTCTTATTAGTGTTTTGGACCACTGAAAATTACAGATTATCCTAAGAAAGAAAGTAAATTTTTTGTCCCTACTGAGGCGCATTAATTGTGAAATATTGGTATAATCATCACAAACCAAATGAAATATAAATTTCCGTTAGTAAACTGAATAATTAATTCCCTTTCAGACGACTGAGTGGAGCAGTCCAACAAGCATTTGTTTTATGATGTAAAGCTCCTTATATGCAAACCTGTAGGGTCGGGTATGCTCAGCCAACTGAGCAATTGGGTTGGCTGTACATCCTCAAGTGCTGTATAATTTAGGTCAAGCAGGTTAATTAGCATATTATTGTTTGGCCAAATGAACAGCACAAAGTTGCCAAACCTAAATTCCTTAAATAGTAACACATAAATCTTGGTACTGTGGCACTTCTACAGATGGCAGCATGCGATCTGATGGATGGAAAGGGCTGCTTGAGCATAACATGAGGATTCTAAACAGCAAAAGAACTCTACACTGAACAAATTTCACAGGGCAGCAGAAATTTATCATGTTTGTTTGTCACTGTAACTCACATCTTGCCAACTCAACTCAAAAAGAAAGCAAGGGACATATACCGAAGGTAACAATAGAGAGAGCTAACAAAAATAATATATGCAAAATTAGTGTACAATAAACTCCGTTCTAAGAAAGGAATGATGTAAAATATTGTATTGTTGCTTCACTTGGTATGAATAATGTAAACTGCCAGGTCTCTTTCATTTGTTTCTTACTTACATTGCTCCTCATTACAGTGTTTGAGGAAGCAATCAGTTAAGTATTCACTCTCCATTTTAATGTTTTCTGCCTTCTATCCAAAGGGCATTATATTTATCCTTAAGTAAAAACAGAATATACTTGCATGCAATGCATTATGATAGCAGTCCCTAGGAAAAAGTTTGATAAATAGAGAAAATAGCTACTGCTCTTTAACTTAAGATCTGATGGAAATTCTAAGTTGAATACTGTTTCCCATGCATGCTGGAGGTCCAAGAAACCAGCCTCAGGTTTGGTGATTCACTGGAATGATTTATAAGACCCAGAAGAGCTGTGAGACTCATGGTTACCGTTGATTACAGCAGGAGTATATAGATTACAATCAGCAAAGAAAAAAAGGATATGGGGCAAGTCCAGAAGAAATAAGGCATGATCTTTCAGATGTCTTCTCCTGGTGGAGTTACACAGTCAGCATTTAATTTTCCCAGCAACACATGTGAAGTGCTGCCAACCAGGAAAGTTCACTTGTGCCTTGGTGTCTAGGGATTTTATTTGGGAGTCAGTCATCTAGGCAAGAAGCACCTATGTGACTGACTTCAACTACTCAGATTGGAGCCTCTCCAGAGGTCAAACTGATATAACATGGCTCAAGGCCCCAGGCATTCATACAAAAATTGACATTTATCATAAATTGCATTAGCATGATTTATCTAGTAATGGCCCAAGGTTTGAGATATACAAAGACATTCTTACTAGGCAGAATATTCCAGAGGTTATCTCTCCAGAACCAGACAAATATCAGTCGTGAAGATTTTTGGAACGTTTAGGGTTCGGACAGCTCAGCATGGTAAATTAACCCTTTATAGTACACAATGGAAAGGAAATAGCAATTGTGACTATATATCCATTCTAAGGTTTTAGCTCACTAACTGCTCTTCCCTAATTTCTTCTGAATTTCTTGTTATATACTCAGATAAGAATGTATTTTACTCTCAGGAAACTCTGATATCTTTGTGTGCCCAAGCACAGACTTACACTATAACTTTAGTTTTTTCTCCTCAGATAGCCAAACAGACACATTCTTTTCAAAGCAATGGTGGTCACTATTAAGTTACTTACTTAGCATACAAATATATGAATCTTATGGGAAGCCAGATTCATTCTCATTCTAAAGAAGCTAAAATGTCAAAAGCTGGTGTTTTCTTGCCCCTCTGAATGTTAAAGGGATCTTGGATCAGCTAATACTACTGTCCCATCTGGGATGGAATCTAGAGCAAATATCTCAAAGACAGAGACAAAAGTGTTCCTCCCAGACAGCTCTTGGAGATTATATAGCCTTGCTTAATCCCAACCCATCCATGTTCTTCATCCTTCTCAAAGTTTCCACAAGCTATCAAATATTTTTTTCAGTAAATTAAGTGTGTGTTAAAATTTCCCTGAGTCAATTTTTTTTGCTTTCAAACATAGAACTTTGGCTGATAAAAGAACTCTACTAAGAAATTACAATAATACAGAAATAAATGAATAGTTACAGGAAAGATTTCTAAATTTGTAACAGAAGTCTAGTAACGGGTTTCATGGTTGGCACAATTATTTAGGGACTCAGACACCCTTCAATGACTACCAATTTCTTTCCTCTTTCTGTCTGAGCAAATTCTAATGTGAGGTGACTTCTATGAGCTCTGTTGTGAAGTCTACTGAGTACCCCAACCTCTCCCAAGCTACTTTCTGATCTTTCTAAATGTGGCTTCAATGTCACCTCTAGTCCTAAGTTTCACTGTACTTTTCAATTCTCTGGCCTAATTAAATTTCTTTGAATCCAGCTTTAATAGGGATGGAGACTTTTATTAAGTAGTTCTAAATTCTAAAATTCTGTCTTTGAACTTCAGGTTATTTTATATTACGACTAAATTTCCTACACCCTTCTTGAAGGACCTCTGTGCCCAAGCCTTAAGAAATTTAGTTTCCATTCATGTCCAGTCTTATTCTACATTTCTGGTGGTACTCAGCTCTGTCTAATTTCACTGTAGGTCTTTTGATTTTTGATATGGACACAAAGTTTCTAGAGGCCTTTATGAAATAAAGACTAACTGGTCTTTTTATCTTTTAAACAGTTGTACCCAATCTAAGATCCTCCACTGAATTGATGTTCTAAATGAAGAAAAAATACATTTCTTGGTTTATTTGCAAGGCAGACATTCTTAATACATCCTAAAGACCAATCCATCCTTTGATCCAGGAAGGAGGGTCTCTGCCCTGATTCTTGAAATTTGGGTGGCCTAACTTTAGCTCGAAACCTTCTGGCTGTATCTCTTCCAATAAACAGGATGGGTTTGTAGATCAAAGTGATGTTCCCATTTCAATTTTCCCAGTATCTTTCTAGATTATAATTCAGATTCCTAGTACCAGAAACTACTGCCCAAATATCCCAAACCTGGATATAGGACATGGTCAGACTTCTTCCCAAGGTCTACTCTATTCTCCTGAGAAAGGCCATGTCACAGATGTATTTATTCCTAGGACCAAGGAGCCACAGTTTGTAGAAGTGTGGAAAGAGCTTGGGTATGTGGGCTTTGTGTCCACACCTGTGTAAACAAGGTCCCTCCCAGTGTGGGGCCCAGCGAGGACAGAAAGAAAAGATAGGCAGGCTGGGGTGAAGAGCCAGAGGCTGGGACCAGCGTAATCTTGCAAGTCATTATAAGAAGCTGAGAATTTAAAATTCAAACTGGGCCTTTCGGATCATTATGGAATATATTTGTCTAGGCAAGAAAATTGTTTTCTGGCTCTATTTTAATTTTTAAAATATTTACACATATGGTGTGTGACTTCCATTTGTATCCATGTCCCAGGCAAGATTGCTAACCTCAATAAATCACCCATTTCCTCTGGGGTTGTTCAAATCTACACCTTTTATAGAATATGTTTTACAGCAGAATTAGTATAACTTTTGCAGAAGTTGTAGAGACATATTCTTACTTAAGGGGAGAATTTCACCTATTTTTAAGATGGCCACACAGTTAAACTGGAGAAAATTTATAAAACCTAATTACAATATTCAGAAATTATAGAATAAGATCAGCTTCATGCAGGATCCATGTTTTGTTTTTCCATTTCAATGAATTCCTCACAGCTTTCATCCTTCTTATCTATGTGCTTTTGTTGATTTTTTACACACAACATTAGGAAAGAAATATTGTCATGTTGTAGGTGTAAACGCTTATCTCAGGCAGGCAGGAGACCCAGGGCTCTAATCCAGGGCTAGGATGTGAGAACAAGGACTGGGTGTTAAAGGAGGAACTTGGTTAATCAAAGATTTGTGGGTGGACGGTAAGAGAAGACTCTGAAATAAGAGAGTCAAGTCCAAAGGGAGAAAGAGAGGCAAAGTCTAGACTCAGAATAAAGAGGCTGTCACAGAAGCCAGGCAATGTGGAACAATGAGGGTTAGAAAAGTCAGTGAAAGGCAGATCTGGGAGAAATTCCCTAAGTGCTTTAGCCACAGAAGAGAACAGGACACTTGTACTTGCACTTGTTACGAGGAGGGTGCTGTGTAGGGGAGAAAGGCAATTTAGATATTGTGGGTATGAGTTTACACCCACTCTAATTAAAAGAGAATAATTCCAAGATGCAGTTATGAAAGAGTAGCCTCGTTTGTTAAGTGAGCATGTTGGGAGGTGAGGGCAATGGGAGGGTAATGGTCTGGACAAATTCTCAGAAGTTAAACAAAAGAAAAGCAGCAAAAAGGATGGAAGTGAGGAAGGGAGGGATGGAGGAAGGAAACATGCATGTTCAAGAGACCAATCTGGGGAAATAACATGAATCACTGAGTGATCTGAATAATAAATAAAGTTCAACTGTGAAATCAGAAAGAGGATAAACTAAGTGTGAAATTTTAGGGCAGATTAAAATAGCAGAACAGAGGAGAGGAGGTTAGCGTAGACCCAGAAAGGACTCATAACAGATCAACCAAAGCAGAGAGTGGATAAGACTTGGGGGAAAGGAAAAGAGACAGAAAAGGACATGGGATGAGGACTAATTAAGTCAAAATGCTGTAGATATTATCCAGAATCCAAACACTACTCTTACCACAGGTAACACTGAAATCTAGTTGATAAGCAGAATTCATTCAGTCACCCAGACATTATTTACTGAGTGTCTCCTATGTGCTGTTCCCTGTGCTTTATATCATCTATAAAGTGCTGAACAAAAGAAATATGATCCCTGATCTCATGGGGCTTACTGTCTATGGGAGCGAAGGAAGATGAAAAAAATTTACACAGATTCATAAATTGATATAAATTGAAAGGGTGAATTGCCAAATATAAACTGTGCCATTATAAAGAAATAGCTCAGTATTAAGATTGTTTATGGCTATCATCTCTAGAAATTAGTATTAATACATGATCTGAAATATGAAGGGGGAATTAACCACGCAAAGAGAAATACTAGAAATACGTTCAAGCAGAGGAAAGAGAATGTTCAAGAGCCCTGCATTAAAAACGAGTTTGACCGAAAAAAGAAAGAAAGAAAAAGAAAAGAAAAAGACAAATGAACATAAATACAAAACAGAAACAGACTCATAGACATAGAATACAAACTTGTGATTGCCGGGGGGAGGGGATGGGAAGGGACAGACTGGGAGTTCAAAATGTAGATACTGACAGGCATATGTAGAACAGATAAACAAGATTATACTGTACAGCACAGGGAAATATATGCAAGATCTTATGGTAGCTCACAGAGAGAAAGCATGTGACAATGAATATATGTATGTTCATGTATAACTGAAAAATTGTGCTCTACACTGGAAATTGATACAATACTATAAACTGACTATAACACAATAAAATTAAATTAAATTAAATTAAATTAAATTAAATTAAATTAAATTAAATTAAATAAAAAGGAGTTTGACATATGTGAGCTGACAAGGGAAGGCCAGTGTAGGTAAAGCACAGTGAGCAAAGCAGGCAGTGGTAAGAGAAGACGTTACAGAGTTAGGTAAGGTCTACAGGTTTGTATTAAGGATTTTTATTTTTTTTAATTGCAGTCTAACTGCTGTACAACATTATTATATAAGTTACAGGTACAATATAGTGATTTACAGTATTTAAAGGTTACACTCCACTTATACCTATTGTAAAATACTGACTATTTTCCCCATGTTGTACAATATGTCCTCGTAGCTTATTTTATACTTAATAGTTTGTACCTCTTATTTCTCTACCCTTACATCACCCCTCCCCACTTTTGATTTTTATCCTGAAGAATAAATACTCATTTTCAGTACAAGGAGTGACCATGCCAACTTTTGAAGCACATAATAAGCCAGAGAAATAAATTAAGATGGGTTGGTTTTAAAAATAAAAATGTGTTACATTGAATTAAGTGAATTTTAGAAATATATTGAGATTGTAGGGCCTTACAATATACAGGCATCTAAAGGAATATGAATCTTAAGGATAGTGGGCTAAAGACAACAGGGAATATTGATAAGTAAAGAACACATGTACCAAATATAAACTCAAGCCCTTCCATGTTCGTGCTGAAATAAGACAGTCTGGATCAAAAACAGCCCTAACAAAAATGGTTGAAATATTTTGCTTAGGTGGAATATTAAAATACAAGGCACAGTGCATCAGAGCAGAGTAGACTGCAGTTCCAGACAGCTGTGTTCCTTGGTAGTGCCAGCTCTCATTCTCCAAGGAAAGCAAGAAGTCTGTACACCTTATAATACAAACGTGATGTGAGGGCCACTCATCCTAAGAAATCTGGAGGCATTACCAAAGGATCTCTGGCATCAGCATCCACTGAAGTGCCTCTAAATGAAATGAATCCAATTCCATATTTTTTGCAGGATAAATGAAAACTAGCATATACCTTTTTCTGTTTAGCTTCTTATATTTGATGTTTTGATTTGATTAGCTATAACAAGACCTTGAAACATGAACTCATCATGACTACCAGAGAACTCTTTCTTACAAATAAGAAATAATAAAAAAAGAATCTCTGAACTTAGGGCAGAAGACTGTTGTCCCGGGGTTAAATCCCTTTACTCAGAAGTAACCAAAGCATTTCACCTTATCTTCTTCAAACCTCAATTTCTTTTCCTTAGGCAAAATAATTATTAATTCACACTTATTCTCCATTTTCACTGTTCATGTCAAAAGCAGCAGTCTATTGTCACGGTTTCGAGGGCGGGCTCTGTGTTAATTTCGAGGCTCTACTATTTGGCAACTTTACATAATCTCGCTGTGTCTCATTTTCTTTATCTATAAAGTCAACTGCCTCCTGGAGTTACTGGAATTAAACCCTTCACAGTAGCACCCAGAATATACTATGAGACCAAAGGATATCATTTACTGTTTCATTAGTATCTATTAATGAGGCCGTATATGTAAAAATACTTAAAATTATAAAGTGCTACACAAAGTGTAAGCCATTATTATTTTTAATTAAGTGACATTGTAATTTTTTCTTGAATTCAAAAGGCATCAATATGAAATCTAACCTTTTACGACATCCTGATGTTTGTGGCTAAACATGACAATTGTCAGTCAGTATTAAAAGAAATGTATCTGATTGATTAATTTGCAGCAGGTATGAACAGTCAAGGCTGGCCGTGCCAGATATTTTCATAATCTACTCTAGAGCCACTCTCCATCCTACTCTGAGCCTCCTGAGGCTTACCTGTATGAACTGTATCAGTAGGAAAACCATGCTTCTTGCTTCCAGTTGAGTTCAGCCAACGAGGAGCCCTAGAACGACCAGAGAAAGGGAGGGAACACGGTTCTCTAGTTATTTTTGTTATCTGTTGTCTCTAGTCCAGTACCATCAACTTGCAAATCATGTACTCCACTCACTTCCTCCCTGAGAGGTTGCCTTACGTCAGCTGTCTCTCTATCAAAGCCTCTTCTCCATTCAAGGCAGCCTACTTGGTGTGACTTTATCTCCATCCCTTTGTCTCATTGGCCCGAGGAGTGGTAGCAGCTCCCCTGCTGCTGTTCCAGGCTCTTGCTCTGTTTGGCTTCCAAATCCCCTACCCAACATCTCTGGCATAAGATCCACTGTAAATAAGCCTGCTTTGAAAAGTCCTAATTAAATCTCTTACTCGTTACTTTGACCAATATAGGGATCTTAAATTAGTCTTAATATTACTCTATCAGATTTTTCATCTCAGACAATATATATAAACTATGACACCATAGGACCCAAGCATCTCTTCTGTGACAAGACTCTAAAAGAGTCAATTCTGGAGGAGTTAGGTGCTTGATTATTCATTTCATAGACAATGCTTGCCAGCAGTCCTAAGCAGAGGCTGAAATATTTCTTATGAAGAAGCCCAAGAATCTGACCGTATTAAGTTTAGTGCTATCGCCAGAGGACTTCTTGAGATTCTAGAGGAGAAGGGAAAAAACTTGAGAAATAGAGCTGTCACCCTGCATGGAGGAATGTCAGTTGACTAATTTTTAGTTAGGTACAAATATTAACATGCCCTCGTTTGTACCTATAAGCTGGTGATGCCCAGACACATTCAAGTTATTCTAGCAAAGTCTGGAAATTAGTATATAGAAATGAGTCCAGAACACCATCAAAAAGTGATAAAATCTTACTAAGGAAACTGCGTAAGTAAAGCACAGAAGCAGGAATGGATGTGGCATTTGGGAGAGTTTGCAAAAGGTCAACCTGATTAGAGAGCAGACTAGATGTTTAGAGAGGAAATACTGTTTAGTAAGTACATCAGAACAATGGAGGCCAGTTCTTAATGAATGTTGAAAAGTTTAGCCCTGGTCTAAAGGCAGTGTGTGTTATATCTATGTAAGCACTCAGTGGAAATCTTAAAAAAAAGTATCTTGCAAAAATTACTGTAGCAGCTTTCATCGAGAAAATGTAAATGCTAACAAATATTGTCTGTTGGACCACAGCCCAAGATTACCCGGGAAAGAATAAACATCCAAGAGATTTTTTTAAACGGTTGATTAGGATCAGATCTTGGTTTCTAATGTTAAGAAGGAAAGAAAAGAAACCAGGTGTCCTTGGAGAAACGGCTAATTCTAGGACTGGAGTAAAAATATATAAGATAAGCCTGGAGCATTACAGTGGCAGAAAGCGAGAAAACGCTTACAAAAAAACCCCAAAAACTCACAATGGTTGAGATACATTAAGGGACGTAGGAGTCTAATGAAAGTGCAAGAAAATAAAGTAGTATTAGATTATTGACTTCAAGTATAATGTGAATATCCATGCGCCCACACTAATACAAGCACATGATTAAAAAAATAAACAAATGGAGGAGAGTAGGCATATCTACCATGCAGAAAAATTCCTCATAATTTCTGCAGAGATGCCCCACTCCTCAGGAGTGAACTGCTTACAGTGATTTCTTTCCAAAGAATACAGTATGGAAAAAAGAGTAATTTTACAATGCAGAAACCTGACAAATGTGATCAATCCATTCACAATGATAAATCATGCTACAGTCCATGTTCTTGACGTGGTTAAATGGCACTTTACCTCTGTAGTCTTTTTCCCCAGTACAGCCATGAGAAAAACATCAGACAATTCCAAATTGGGAGACACGGTACAAAATACCTGACCAGTACTCCTCAAAACTGCCAAAGCCATGAGAAACAAAGTATGAAAAATCATCAAACCCAAGAGGGGCCTACAGAGACATGATGACCAAATCTAACATGGTATCCTGGAAGTGATCCATGAAACAGAAAAGTGACCTTGGATAAAAATGAAAGAAGTCTGAATAGTGTATATAGACTTTATTTATCAATAATTTATCAATAATGGTACATTCTTTTGTAACAAGTGTATCCTACTAATGTAGTACATCAATACTAGGAGAAACTGGGTGTGGAGTATAAGGGAGCTCTTTGTTCTATCTTCACAATTTTTTATATAAATCTAAAACTGATCTAAAATAAAAAAGTTTATTTTTTAAAGGAGCCCTATGTGAATATAAGTAAAATATCTTATATAATGGAAACATTTATAATGAAAATTTAAAGAGGGGACACAAATCTTATCCATACTCACAATCTACTTATCCCCTCTGTGGATTTATAATGCTATGGACTTTCATTTCTATTACTTGTATACATTATATTAAAGTAATATTTTTAAAAGAATAAATAAAAACCTTCAGGAGTCAGTAAAAAAAAAATTGGTTATAACAATGATTCTCATCTGGTGGATTATGGAACTAGGGGACGTTATGGTGTGAAGAAATGCCTTTCTCCATTTGTGGGTGAATGAGATGTCTGAACACCGTGTGCATTAAGAAATATAATAAATACTGTAGAATAATATTACATTTGAATAAAAAGTTGATTTTTAAAAATTCAAAATACATAAATAGAACTCAAAATGATCTTGAATGATGAGAGCTACGCCAAAGACAGATTATACTTTGCGCATATTAGTTATTCTTAACTCACAGAGAGTGTCTCATTATGTTTAAGGAAAAGGGGCAAAAGAGAAAGGTTGAGAATCATTAAGCCATAGAGGATGCAAGCTAACTGTGAATTCAAGATTTTAAGCTCTGTGATAGGATAGTAATGACATTGACACACCCAGAAATCCAGAGCTGAGATGACTTCAGTGAAGGAGAGGCTTGCAAAATAACGAAAAAAAAATTTTTTGGAGAGGGAATGGCGACTGTCTTTTGAGATACTGATAATAAAATCGAAATTAAAAAATAAGATGAGTGTTATAGATCTGTGGATTATGAACCTAAAGGTAACCGTTGATTCTCCTTCAGAGGAAAAACCAAAGAACAAAGGGCAGAGTAATCATAAGAAGAAAAGCCAAAATTATAAAGCAATGAGACCAATTACACAGGTCTCACATCAAACTTTCCCACTTTATTTGGGAGTTGCTTAATGGGGTGCCATTGAAATGAAAGAAAGAGAGGGTTTTAAAAAGAGGTTGAAGAAAATGACCAAAAGGAGCAAAGGTCAAGGAGGATGACTTGGGTGAGAAAAAACTTGCATTAAGCATTTGGAAACCTAAGAATATCTAGGCTGTAACCTCTCTGAGTTAAAGGGCTTTGTTTTGTTCATTACAGCTTGTAGCATTTGGCACAGTGCCTGCCACAGAGTAGGGGCTCCCTAAGTATTTGAGTGAATTAACAGTGACAACAGGGCCCTGGGAACAAAACTAGACTACAGAGAGTTTAGAAGAAAGAAGGTGTTGAAGAAAAATAGACAAGATGTGATACTATAGATGAGGAAGAGGACAGAGTTGAGTGAAGGGAAAGAGGAGAAAGGGCAGAGAGAGATTTAAAAAAAGAAAGAAGATAAAGAAAAAAGCAGAGCAGGATAAAGAATAATGACGCAAGAAGGGAGGAGAGAAAAATAGATGTCGTTGAGTTTTTATTGTTACTGTTTTACAGTTGGTAGTGACAGCTGGGCTTCCCCACTGAGTCCTGGCAATGTACAATGACTTTGTGCTACTGCAATGCTTCCTCAGAATGTTCCAGGACAGTGAGGACTCACATTGAAACTAACTTGTGCTCTAACGTTATTTATTATGCAAGGGAAAAAAAACAGGAGAAAAATTAATGATTAATTACTCTTAATTACCTCAAAATGAGTAAATTATACATACAATATAAATTCAATTTGGGGGCTGCCTGGCTCTCAAAGGAAATCCAGAGAGAGTCCCATTTTTCCCTTGAGAAGAGCAAAAGGGATACAGCAAAGACCCTATTCCATGTCCCCACAAACAATCCACCATGTTCCTCTCATTCTGAAGGACTGAGCTCCATTCAGAAGAAGTGGGTATTGATGGAGAAGATGTCTTTTTCTGGCACCTTAGATTTATTGAGCAACCTTCTGTAAAATGTCCCGTATTTAGGGACTAGTTTAAATAGCTTTAAGCAATAGTAGAGATTATTGATTTTACTCATTTCCTCTATAAAAGAAAAAGAGGAAGAGAATGATTAGATATGACTTGAGAGAAGTGAGATCCAACATGCGTGGAGGTGAGAGGGGAGGGCATGGGACCCTGGTAATGGAGTAGGTTTATTAAATGTCAAAATTGCATAGACCCCGCTCTTTCCTTTGCTCCTGAATGTTTTCACAAAGTGCATCTTTACTGCAGTCCAACAATTTTCATTAGAGAAAGGAAATCTGATCTGTCATTGGAAATTCTGATGTATATTAAGATGACATTATTTTTATTCAATAATTCATCCTACTAAGACCCTTTTCCAATTTTATTTCTCCTCTCCTCTTTAAGTGCTTTTATGTATGATATTTATTAATGGTATGGTACTTTAACATCAATAACCATTAAGTGTTAGGAAAATGAGGATGTTTATTCAGAATGATTTCCAAAAGTTTCCAAGTATTTTGCTGTCAAGGTTTAAGTCTTTGAATACTTAAAACTGAATTACTTTAGGCTATGTTGAGGAAAAAATGTTCAGAGATGAAAAAAATTGCAGTATAGGAGCCATAAGCCTCTTGAAGGGATTAGCAAGAAACAGAATCACACTTACAAACAACAATGGTTGCCTTCTAATACAATGATTCTGTTCACCCAGGTCTAAAACGACAACACTCCCATTCAAAAGATCATTACTTTGCAAGATATTTAAAGCAAGAACGTGATCAGGGTACAATGCAAATAATAATCTATCAAGTCAGGAATTAGTGTGTGGGTGTATTGTTGTCATTTATAGTCTATAACACAGAACAGAACATTTAATAAACTCACTGTCAGCTTAGAATTCCTTACAGTCATTTGTTCTACAAGGTTTACTCTGTGGTTGCCTTCTTTCGGGAATTGTGAAGTCAACTGACATGTTCAAAAAAACACTATAAAGGGTGTATGTCCTTTTAAACTCCTACTTCTGTTTTGAGACACTAGATATTTTAAGGCTATTTTGTATTTTTTTCACATAAAGTGTAATTTACTAGGTGCCACTTGATATAAGCACACTAGCCATACCTGGGGTGTAAGCGTTGGGATTGCTTAATATATCATAATGTTCCTAATGAAAGCCTGACACTTCTTCCTTAGTTAAAAACCACTGCAAAAGGCCAAGAAAGTCCCATTTTATATGATATACTTATGAATAGTGAACTGCTCTGGTGAGGTTTCTATGCGTTAAAAAAGTTGATTCCACTTCCAAAAGTACTTCACTCCAACTCAGGGAGTGAAAGAACCACCCAGAGACTATGGCTCATTAATCCGTGGTGACTCCCATTGCAAACCTCAGAAACATTACATTCACCTGCCTTGATGAGCTCTCCCCAGTACTCACCAGGGATCTCTCTGGAATGTTCTATAACTTCTGCTTTTTCCCAATGTGTTAATTTTTCTACTTCATTTGTTTTTATTTGTATTCCTTTAGTTGTCAGATATTTTCGCTTTATTAGCTGTACTATATTCATCCCTTCATTGTTTCTGGATCTTAATGTTAATTTATACAGTATTGGAAGTTTACGGCTGCTCATTTGGGGGGTATTTTTTATTTATGGACTTACAGCAATTCTCTGCATCTGATGAATAGTCCAAGAAAAATGTATTGTGAAGTGCTGTATGAATATTCCATCTCAAAATCCCTTTTCCTAACGCATAAAGTGCACAAGCTGACAAGACTTCTTAAAAGATTCGAAAAATGAATCACGTACAATGTTCCAGAAATAACATTGCTACCAACTTTCAATACTAAAGGAAGGAAAACAAAGAATCCAAGGACAGCTGAAAATACACAGGGCAAACAGAAATGCTGCCCATTCAATGAAGTGTTGTTTGTGTTTGCCAGAATTAGAAGAAAAGTAGACAGGAATAAAATTTTTCTTTTCATATACCTACTGAAGAAAGTGCCTGGGTTTTCAAGTTTTGCAGTAACGGATCATGTGATGTGCCATGAGGTCAAGGAAATAATAAAGAGCAATACAAAGCAATGGCAAGGAAAATTACCTGGCCCCCTTTCCTGCCTTGGAAAGAAGGACAAAAGGAAAAAGAAGCAGAGATTTCACTTGTCAGTTTCCTAACACACGGCACACTTCCTCTTTCCTACGAGGTGCATTTTTGCACACATTAAGGACAACCGGGTGCTAAATCTAGTTGTATGAAAGTGTTGACTAAGATTGCTCCAGCAAGATACTTACTAATAAAACAAGAGACTGTCCTGAGAGATCCAGGCGTCTAAATAAGGCGGCAGAGGTGACATTGCACCAAACAAGAGACAAATCTGGTTGAGTCTGAGCTGATGCAGAGTTTCTCAGGAGTATGCTAATCAGGAAATTTTTGTCAGAAAGCATTTATTCTCATAAAAGCTATTGTCAGGACGGCTGTTAACAGCATCAGCAAGACCAATAAAATTAAGATGCTCACCTCCTTATGTTTAAAAGCTGAAAAATCTGCCTACCTGAGTTGGACTCATAAAGTATACCCAAAAAAGGCAGTAAGCTACTCTTGGGCAATAAGCAAAAATGATATGAGACAAATCACTTTCAGGGGTTTTACTGCTAAGTACCTATTACCACTAGACAGAGGGCATTAAGAAGCAATAGACCGTGTAGCACTGGCCCATTGATGCTGTATACACTCTGTGTCCTCACTGTTGATATAGGAGTAATCCACCAGCATGCACCTAGCTATAAGTGCCACATAAAGGCATGGACTATTTGAAGGGTTTATGGAACACGAACGGAGCAAGTCATAAGAGCCACAATTGCAGGCTTGAGACCAGAAATCAAAATAGAATGTTCTCCCCATCCTTTCCTCCCTTATTCCTGAAAATCATTAAAGCATTTCAAGTGGTATAGAAAGCCAACTCATGGGAGAGACTGTCCTGGGAGGATTCCCCAACTAATAATAGCTCCCCTAACTCATGAAGTATCAGCTCTATTTGATTTTGGCAGAAGAGGCCAGGTGGGTCAGAGAAACCTGCATCATTGTGGTCAATGCTTTTAATGTCCTTTCTCCCTTAAGATCTTTTTTTTTACAGATTTTTTGAGGTATGATTGATATACAATAAACCACATCTATTCAAAGTATAGACATGCATCCACAGTAACAAACACATCACTCCGAGAAGTTTCATTGGGTCCCTTTGTAATCCTTTTGCTATATCCTCTCCCTGTCTTCCAGTTCCCTGTCACCAGGCAAACACTGTTTGCCTTCTGTCACTATGGATTAATTCGCCTTTTCTAAAATTTTGTATGGATTGAATCGATATGAATGGAATCATGCAGGATGTTTGCTTCTTTGGCTTATTTCACTAACTATAATTAATTTCCATGTATCAGTGGTTCATGGGTATTAACAGTTTACTCAGCATAATTTTGTTCAACATAATTCTTTTGAGTGTATCAAGAGTTTATCCCTCTCCATTGCTAAGTTTGGTCCTCAGAGCCTTAACATGGCTGGTATTCAATCAGAGGCTTGGGCTTCAATTAAAGGTGAATTGTAAAACTGAAAATAGTCTTACCCTATGATCCAGCAATCCCACTCTCAGGCATATATCTGGAGAAAACTGATTCGAAAAGACACATGCACCCTGATGTTCACAGCAGCACTACTTACAATAGCCAAGACACGGAAACAACCTAAATGTCCATTTGACAGATGACTAGGTAAAGAAGTTGTGGTATATATACACGAAGAAGCTGTGGTGTGTGTGTACATATGTGTACACACACACACACACACAGGAATACTACTCAGCTGTAAAGAACAATAAAATAATGCCATTTACAGCAACATGGATGATTGGAGATCAGCAGCCTGGAGATTGTCATACTAAGTGAAGTACACCAGAAGGAGAAAAATACCATATGATGTAACTTATATGTAGAATCTAAAAAAAAAAAAAAGACACAAATGAACTTATTTACAAAACAGAGACAGACTCACAGACATAGAAAACAAACTCATGGTTACCAAGGAGGAAAGGGAGTAAGTGGGGAGGGATAAACTAGGAGTTTGGGATTTGCAGATACTAACTACTATACACAAAATAGGTAAATGACAAGGTCCTACTGTACAGCACAGGGAACTTTATTCAATACCTTGTAATGGCGTATGATGAAAAAGAATATGAAAAGGAATATATATGTATGTATAAATGAATCACTATGCTATATACAAGAAATTAACACAACATTATAAATCGACTATATTTCAATTAAAAAAGGTGAATTGTGTGACAACTTTTGAAGCTTCTTTACTTCCATCACGCAATGATAATATCAATAAAAATCTGTTTTCCTGCTGTTTGCTAGATGTCTCATCATTTGCTGGCTCAGCTGCAAGTGTATGCTTTCCTGTGGATTGTTCATCTCACAGCTGAGAACAAAGATTACAAGACCTCAATATACTAAATTCAAAGGGAATTTGCCCTGAGGCTGTGAAACATATTGCCACGTGCACAGATCCTTGGTTGTGCACTGTCTGCCTCCAAAATCCTCCTCCACTACCTAATAGTTGTGCATCCATAATAAAAGTGCTCCATATTCTGCCCCTGTTTTCTCATCTGTAAAATAGAGCTGTACCTAATTAACACGTTTTTGTGAAGACAAAATGAGTCCCTGTATTTGAAGCAGTTAGAATGTTGCCTGATACAAAGTTAGCGTCACACAAGTGTTAGCTGTTGTTGGAGGTGGCAGTTGTGACACTACTGATGGTATTTTTTTTTTCAAAGGTGACACATCCTCCTGATCCACATCAATGTTAGTGAAGCAGAAATGGGGTTTTAGCCTTGCTTCTTTGATTTCTTGTTCCTATTTGGAAGAAAATTAAAGGTAATGAGATAAAGGAAAAGTGTGACAACCAATTCCCCTTCAATAACTTATTGTTTCTTCTCTGCTTCTCTATTTTGCAATATTGTATACTGGCATCTTAGAGCATCCTAACACGTCTTATGGTTGACCCACTTCCCTCTTACAGTTGTGTATCAGCCCACTACCACTGCTCCCTATCTAGGATTAGGAATTCTAGCAGGGGTATCAGCTTGTTACCATACCCAGTGAAGAAGATTAAATCTAGAGAGCCAAAGGGAGCCTTTGCTACAAAATGCTCTGTGCTCCCAGCTTTGCATCATGGATAAAACCCAAGTTATTGGCCAGATTCAAAAAGTCCTATCTTCATTTGGAACATGTAGCTGAGAATCTATAATCAGTTATAATGTTTAAAATACCATCAGGAAAGTGAGGTGCTAGATTTCCACGTAATTTACCAGGTTTGAAATGGGACCTCGGGCACTGGTTAGGATAGAACCCCGAGGTCTTGGCCTGGGAGATGGAAGCTGGCAAGAATGAAGGGAATGATCAGAGTCCCAGCCAAGTAGACCTCAGTTCCATGGAAACTGTAGGAAATTTGTAGGAAACCATATGGTGGTTTGTAACTGGGAAAAACTTGGTGACAGCTCCTATCAGCAGCATGAGGAAAAAGGACTGTTTCAAAGGTAGATTCATTTCTACCCCTCAGCATACACAGATATGACTCTGTGTACCAGCTTTCACTAGTCTGTCCACCCACAGCATCCAATGAATGCAAATCCAAACGCATTTCAGCTACCTAAACGTCATAAGAAACTTAAAGTGAGAGCGCCTGCCTTCAAGAGCCTTACTGTTCATTTGTATAGGAACTTAATAGATTTTAATTTTCTCACTATAAATAAAAGAGCACTTTATCAAAACAAACAGTTATATTCATTTTACAGGAGTAGCATCACATTAAAATATTTCATTATAACTAACAATAATTGGAGTTGATTTTAGGTAAATGAACTAAAAATTAGAGTTATTTTAAAATCAGGGTAAAAATTTATTTACTAAGAAAAGCTAATTCAAAAAGAAGTAAAGAGGGCGAACAAAGGCTCTTCATTTTTTAGCACAGAATGAAACTATTATGCCAGCCACCTGGCCTTCTTTAGTGTAAAGTTCATTAGCAACAGGCTAGTTTGGCCATTTACAGAAAGTTGGGAAGTGTGGTCTTGCAGGTGCTACTTTTTGTAAACCCTACCGATGGTTCATGTGTTTTCACAAACAGAATTAGTCTGCGTTGGGTGAACTGGCTCTACCACTGGCTGAAGCTCACTATAATCCAATATGTAAAACTAGGGGGAAAATAACTTAATTGTAGCAAGTCTCCTGGAGCCAGAAACTGAGAGGCAGATATGTAAAGGTAATTTGCCTATTCAGTTGAAAACCTTACATAAGTCATAACAGTATATTATTTAAAAGATGGGTAGATTTCAGAGGCTAGCACGTAGTCTTCTTAAATGCCTCAACAGCTTATTCCTTCATAATCAAAAGGTTTCAAACTTGCACTCTCAAATTGTTTCTGAACAATACGTCGTGAGCACATTTGTCAAATATCCTACTGTAGATAGTCAAGCATTTTGGAATGCAAGATGGTAACTCTAGTTTTAAAGGAGGCAGGGCTTACTGAGATGAAATAGGATGTAACAGAGCACAGTACATTTTTGATAAAGCTTTTTGAGAGTCTAGAATATGCTCTCACTTATTGGTAGGATTAAAAATATAGCTTTACACAAGGAGGAAAAAAGAACTTAAGTGCTATTTAGGGAAACGACATGGTGTGATGTGCATTTATCCAGAATCAGTACGATTTTTCTTTCACGCCTGCGACATTGGTCATTAATCTTTGCAAGCAGCCAAGTGCAAATCTAAGGTGTCATCCATGCATAGCATTATACTCAGACTACTAGTAGCACATTTTAAAGTTCAGCTTACTGAATCATTGAGCATCTTACTTTCTCTAAAAGAAGTTTACTTTGATCCATGCCTGTCAAACCGGCAATGATCAGAGATCTTTACTGAATTACTTTACCAGCATCATCATTTTTCAAAGGAAGAAAGCACACAAACATATTTTGATTGCAGTTGAAAATACTTTGAAGGGCATTCAATTTGCACAGAAATGGCATCTTAAGTGTAATCAGAGTTTTAGTAAATCAAGATCCAACTTTTTTCTTGGGGATCAATCCTATCTCTTAATTTAAGTATTTAGCTGGCACTGCTCAGTAACCACTAGGAAGGCCTTAGAGAATTACATCAATTTCATGACAGTTGAATACTGCCACACACATCCCACTTCAGGTTAGAGGCCAAGGTGATTACAGAAGAGTTAAGTTAGGCACACATGGTTTATACATGTCTGAGTTATTATTTTAAAAAGATGAACTGAAGATATTCAGTAGACCTAGGCGTAAACCAGGTTCCATCTCTTGCTGGCTGTGTGACCTTGGACTGGGAATGGACCTCTCACAATATTCATCTAGAAAATAATAATATGGCTTGCTGTACCTAAAATACCAAATGCCTATAAAGTTCAAATGAAATTATGCATATGAATGTGACATTCCAATTTTAAATGCTAAGCAAGAGAAGACTTGATTATCACATTGCTGCATTTTTGCCTTGCTTCACCTTTCAAGTGTCACCTTCTATAGCATTTCAAGATGAGATGGTCTGTTCTATGCTCATTCCTAGACCAGTTCACACACCCACTCCTGACTCCTAAGTGTGACTCTCTGTGTCTTGGGCTCCAGTTCATGCCTGGTCTCACCCTAGAATTCTTCTATAAGGTGATACTCCCACCGAAGTGGGCCCAGGGGAGGGGGCTGCACTAATACATATGTAATTCGTTTTAAACTGATAGTCATTTAAGTTCAAACACATTCTGAAAGCTTGACATTTTTTATATCTCTAGCCACATTTTATGTTTTTGACATGATATTTTATATCTACAGGTGTATTTCTTACCTATTTTTGTAGCTATGGTTGATTTTATGACTTTTGCCTTTTAACCTTTATGTACACACTAATAATGACTATCAGAAAGAGAATCAAGAAAAAAAATCCCATTTATAATCACATCAAAAAAAATACCTAGGAATAAATCTAGCCAAGGAGGTGAAAGACCTATACTCTACAAATTAAAAGACATTGAAGACAATATATAAATGGAAGGATATTTCATATTAATGGACTGGAAGAATTAAATTGTTATAATGTCCATTCTACTAATTGCAATCTACAGATTTGATGTAACCCCTATCAAAATACCCATGGTATTTTTGACAAAACTCAAACAAATAACCTAAATTTTGTATAGAACCACAAAAGACCACAAATAGCCAAACCAAACAATCTTGAGAAAGAAGAAAATCTTGGCGGTATCATGCTCTCTGACTTTAAACTACTACAAAGCTATAGTAATCAAAACAGTATGATATTAGCACAAAAACAGGCACATAAATCAATGGAATAGAATATAGAGCCCAGAAGCAAATCCATGTAATTAATCTCTGACAAAGAGGGCAAGAATATCCAATAGGGAAAAGATAGTTTCTTAAATATGTGGTGTTAAGAAAACTGGACAGCTATATGTAAAAGAATCAAACTGAAATACTTTCTCATACCACATGCAAAAATAAACTCAAAATGGATTATAGACTTAAATGTGAGTCTTAAAGCCATAAAACTCCTAGAAGAAAATCTAAGTAGTACACACTCTTTGAAATCAGTCTTAGCAATATTTTTTGGATCTGTCTCCTCAAATAAGGGAAACATAAGCAAAAATAAACAAATGGTATCACATCAAACTAAAAAGCTTTGCACAGTATAGGAAACTATCAACAAAACAGAAAGGCAACCTATGAATGGGAGAAGATATTTACAAGTGATATGTCCAATAAGGGATTAATATCCAAATTATGTTAAGAATGCATATATAAATAAAACATAATTTTATTTAAAAATGGACAGAGGACATGAATAGGCTTTTTTTTTTCAAAGAAGGCATACAGGTGGCCAATAGGCACATGAAAATATGTTCAACACATCATTAGTCATCAGAAAATATAAATCAAAACTACAATGAGATATCACCTCACATTTATCAGAATCACTATCATCAAATGATCTGAAAAGGCAAGTGTTGACAAGGATGTGGTGAAAAGGTAACCCTTATATACTGTTGGTAGGAATGTAAATTAGTACAGAAAATAGTATGGAGGTTCCTCAAAAAAAAAAAAAAAAAAAAGAACTACCATATAATCCAGCAATTCCACTCTTGGGTACTTATCCAAAAAACAGGAAAATTCTAATTTGAAAAGAATATGTGTACCCCAAACTTTATTGCAGTACTATTCACAATATCCAAGATATGGAAGCAACCTAAGTGCCCATTAACAAAAGAATGGATAAAGAAGATGTGGTATATCTATACAATAGAATATTACTCAGCCATTAAAAATTAAATCTTGGTATTTGCAACAACATGAATGAACCTGGAGGGTATTATGCATAGTGAAATAAGTCAGACAGAGAAAGAAAAATACTATATATTTGCACTTATATGCAGACTCGAAAAAGCAAAACAAACAAACAAAACAGATTCACAGATACAAAGGACAAATTAGTGATTACCAGAGAGAGAGGAGATGGGGGGATGGGCAAAACAGGTGAAGTGGATTAAGAGGTACAAAACTGTAGTTGAAAAATAAGTAAGTCAAAGAGATATAATGTACAGCACAAGGAATATAGTTAATAATACTATAATAATTTTGTATGGTGTGTAATCTATAAAAAAATTGAATACTATGTTGCACACTGGAAACTAATACAATATTGTAAGTCAAGCATACTTCAATTAAATATAAATTTATTAATTAACTTATTTATTTATTAAAAATAATAAAAATCCAGAAAGAGACCCACATATTTATGAGAATTTAGGTTCTGTTGCCAATTCTTTCCCCCTTTCTTCGGTGTATGGGTCATGTTTTATGGTTTCTTTGCATGGTTAACAATTGTTTGTTGGGAACTGGCCCCCTCCTCCCAGGCTTGTTACTGTTCCTTGCTTGTTCGGTAACTGACTAGATTATTTCAGTCAAGTCAATTTATCCCTGAGGCGTGAGGACTCTGATGTTGTTCCTCGGGGGTGCAGCCTTGTTTGTGCCCATATTTTAGTTGATTTTGTAAAATAACTATATCATCACTTGCTATATACCCTTAGCATCATTTCTACAGACTTTAATGGTTGTTTTTTTTCTTTTTTAATAAGTTTTGCTGGGGAGCAGAAACATGGATCTCTTCCCAGTCTTTCACTCCCATGTGTTTTTATAAATTTAATTTTTATATTTAAATGTTCATTCTATTTGAATGTTTTCTTCATAAAAAGTATGAAACCAACATTTTTCCAGTTATTGTAACACTTTGTAATGACTAGTCCTTCTTGATCCAACTGATCTGAAGTGCCACCTTCAACACAAGCTAAATTCTCTTTATTGATAGTCACTATTTGATGCACTATTGGACCTTTCCTGTTTGTTCTTTTAATCATTGTTTCCTTTAGTTTTTTGAACAGATTAATAATGGTGACTTTGAAGGTTTTGTCTGTTAATTTCAACATCTGGATAATTTTTTTGTTTTTATCTTTCTCCCAGTTCTCTCTTCTGCTGTGTTCAATCTCTTGCCATACACAACTTTAAGTTTTTAACTTGGGCTTTCTTGCTACTCAATTTAAGGAATTCTGCTTATTTTTCAAGCTACTAGTTAACATTTATAAAATCATACCTAAAAGTGACTTGATGTTTATTATATACTTAAGCAGAGTAAGCATAGTTACTTAAAACTTTACGTTTGAGCTTTGTAATTTGCTTAGTTCTGCTAATTCATCTTCATGATGCCTTGTTTCTACGTATGACTAGTTAATTTTTTTAAAAATTAAGGGTCATTGGATTTGAAAAATTATTTGCGAACATTCTCTGGGTCTAGGATGCATAAGCTTTGTTTAGAAACACTTTACATGTGTTTCTGCCAGGTGCATAAAGTTACTACAAGTCAGGGATCAACTCAAGTAAAACCCAAGTCTTGCAATTCCTTGGTGAGCACCCAGACAAAGCACCCCCAGAGGGAAAAATCCATGCAAAGGCAGATCCTTGATCAACAATCCTCATTTTTCCCTTTTCCAATTTGCTCTCCTGTCTTGCCTAGAGTCATAGAAGTGTTCTCTGATGTCCCTGGAGATTCAGGATGAGGTGGGGGAAAGTGACATTAAACCTAGTATAGAATTATTCAGAGGATATGGATCACTGAGAGCCCACCTTTATTGTGAAATGAATTCCTTGGGACTCTAGACCTTGGTCAAGTCCTGGGCCTTAACTTCTGTCTCTTTTGCTGTATAATGTTATCAAACCAAAGCCCAAGTGACATTTATCAGCAAGTGCCCCCCAGGTAAAAATAGATTTAGTGTTTATATCTCTGCCAGCAGGCTGTTATAAAAATTTGGGGCCTTAGAGTTCCCCATTATCTTTCTGACTCTTCACTGGTTTAAAAGATAATTTTTAACAACACATTTATCCAGAAACTTTTATTGTTTTTAGTCAAAGAGTTGATCTAAGTAACTCCATCTTTCATTACCGAAAGCTAAAACTACCCTTGATGGTAAAATGTGTATTTTGACAAGAACATAGATAATGTTGAGAGATACTAAGTTAAAATGCCTTTAGAAGTATAAGCAATACCTTTTATTTCATTCTACTTTAAATATATTCTTTTCACTTGAATGATAAAACCCCACTGTGAAGCAATTTAGGCTAGCCTTAGATGACTTTGAAATCAGCATTCTTAATCATACTATAGCGTATGGCTTTTGTTCTATTTTGTAACTAACGTTTCACCATAAGATTATGACTTTTTTTTGGCACTCACTAGAAACTAGCTATAAATGTGTTGTAAAACAAAATTTTGACTTCTAGGGAGTATAACAGTAAGTAAAAATTAAAAATAAGAGGCTTAATTCTCCCTGTTAAAAATAAGGGAAGAGACTGATCTCTCCTTCCCTTTTCTTAGAATACTTTAGAAAACTTGTTAAGTTGCTTCTCTATCTCTTTGAAATATATGTAAATCTTTTTAAAAGCTAAATAAGCCTCTTACCAGTTTCACCACCTAAATCTGCATTTCTCAACTGCCTGGGAACCATCTCTTTGAAATGTAATTGTCCAGGATGGTACCCCTACCTCCCAGCTCCCATGGGAGCCTTGCAGCTTAATTTCAGCCAAGATTGCCTTTCTCTAAATCACAAAACTATCTTCTATTTTAAGATATGAAAAGTTCATTTTTTTTCCTGTGGATAAAGCCAATTAACTAATACAGATGGTCACTCCAATTACCAAATAAATTTATAGCGAATAAACAGCACTGATTATTTGAAGACTGGTTTTGCTTATCTTGAGAAAATGTATACAATGGGGTTTATCTGCTTAGTTACATAAAAGGGTAAGATTTCTTTGTAATTCCTGCACCGTTTTTAATAGATTATATGTGATGTACATCACATTCTGGTTTAATGCTTATTCAATAATAAATACTGTTTTTTTTTCCTTTCTCCCTTTGTAGAGAAGATTTCTGGGTTGGGAGGAGATTTTGTTTTTAGTTATATTTCCCCATTAGTCCAAACTACACCTTAAACGAACTGCTATTAAGCATAGAATGAAATGAATAGTGAGAAATCCTTACACAACCTGGAACATATAAAAGAAAATACTCACTGGCACCCAGCCAGAGTGTGTTTAATTTACATAACACAATAAATTTGTAATGTAATTAGAAATATTATTTTTAATATTCATTAAAGATAGGCATATTTATTTTGCAATATTTAGAACAATAGATATACTACGACTAATGAATGTCCATACTTTGTATTTTTGGAGTATTGTCATTTATAATTATGTTTCAGTATTATAAACTTATAACAGATTTCAACACATAAAAGCATTGCAATTTTGTATATTTAAAGTTAAGTAATGTCATTATGTCTATACATATTCTATGAATAAGCAGATTGAGATAAAATATAGGAAAGAGAATTGATTAATATCATAATGCAAAATAATGAAACAATTAATAACAATTTCCTTATCATCCAATCTCCTGAATCCTCATTTCCAAAATCCTAATTCAGATTAACATCATGCTATTTCCTAATTACTGCAAGAGTTACTCAGCCTACAAATATTTTAAAAATAAATAAATGTTAGTACTTTCATAAACTATGTGGAAAGGTTTCAGTTATTCTCAGTTAATTATTTCAGTACCATTGGGCATTTCTCCCCACTTTTTAAGCTTACCAACTCCTTACTACCCTATGCCCCATATTATGCAGCTAAAGTCATTGTTTTAATTGTGTGTGCACATACATATGCAATCTTAATTGCTTACCCATGTTCTCTGAACATTTTTCTCAAAAATGAAAGTTTGATCCCTTCCAAAAATGTGAAAAAAATCAAGTTCTCCCATTTAGCCTCAACATTTTTTATTGCCCCCACTATACGTTTTCACATTTATATCCTCAGTGACCATCCCAAGCATTCCAATCAAATCAGGCTAGAATTCTTGTCATCATTCACAAGGGCAATAACTACTTTTAATTGGTACCTTTAGTCACTTCACTCTCTGCATCTCGTAGGGCCAGCACTCTTTCTTTCTTAGTATCTAAATACAAACCATCTTTCATGATTCAGCTGAAGCCTCACCTCATCCACCTTCCCTGAAGATTCTCATCAACGTAGAAGTCTCTTTTCTGTTATCTCTACTGAACTGAACATGACCACACATCCGAAACTTCCTAGTCAACAAAATTCCTAACATATTACATGTAGTACAATGTTCCTGTCTGTAAATTACCTTTCCAAGACTTAAATGAGCCTAACTATTTATCGATTGTACTGTTACTGTAATGTAAAATTTCTAAAAGCATGTGATTGTTATGAATTTTCAGATGTCTGCTTTCTGGTCTTGCCCTGCCAAGCCTCTAATCACTATATTTCTTGATTTTTTGTGCTTGAATTGACTATTCTATAAAAGATTTTCAGTATTCCGGCTCTGAAAAAGAGGTTTTTTTAAAAAAATTTTTAGAGTTCTAATCATCTGATGGTAATTCTGCTTCTTAGAATTCTAGTCCTATGCTTTTCACTTACTAGCAATGAAAACTAAAATATATGAAACATATCAGAAAGGGGAAGCCCCCTAAATGTCTTGGAGAAGTCACTGAAATAAACTGAGATGCATTTTTCAAATTGAGAATCTAATATCTACAGTTGGTGAGATGATGTAGTAAACAGATGGATTTCTTAGAGATGTGAATCATTTGAGATACAATTTGTAACTTGAACTTATAATAATAATAATTAATACTTTCCTAATAAGCAATGAAAACTCCAAATTTAAAATTTATTTACTACTTAATACAATCATTGTACACAAAGCATTATTTAGTGTTATAGAACATGATAAAAGGAAAAAAAAATGAGTCACACACCTACCTCTGCTACTAGCCATCTTGGAAAAATCATTAAATTTCCCTCATTTTCTCATTCAAAAACTGACTGTTGAGGTAGAATTCCCATTCTTCAACTACAACTGAAAATTATTACTTCATTCCATAGAACTTTCTCCTGATCCCTTATTTTCAAAGAAACAAAGATTCAACTTCTTTCCAAGTATAACAGTCCCTCAGGGAACATCAGCAAGATGGTGGTCTAGGAAGCTACAGGCCATCCTTTTCCCACTGAGTCATCACGTTAGCAATAATAAATGGATCAGACTATCCCTGGGAGAACTCTAGAGATCAATTGAGAAGCTATAGCAGCCTGGCCATTGTAATACCAAGGATGAATTTCAAAGAAAAAGGTAGGAACACTTGCAGGGTTTGGCATACTCATTGTGTTTGTCCTCCTATGCAGCATAAAATAACCAGGGAAGTCCCCCATACTTAGGCTCCTACCTCAGGGTGGAAACAAAAGAGTGAATCCTGCATCCAATACTCAGGTTTGCCTGAGTTCTACCTAAGGGAATGGTTTCTGTCTCACCTGATTCAGAGCACTAACAGATCAGTGTCGGAGTTTAGAAGCTGCCGAAAACAGGGGTGAGCACCATGTTAGAGGTGCAGTTTCAAAGGCAAACACCAGTGAGAGTAACAGAAGAGAAAAGATTTGAGAGATCTTAGAACTTCCAGCCGGCTGATTGGTGAAGGCCTTTCTTTGCATGAAGGTGGTATGAAAAGACTGGGAGAAATGGTTATTTTTCAAATGCCCAAATCAATCCCAGCAAAAAAACCAAAAAACAAAAAAAGACAAAAACATGAACAAAAACAAACAAAACAAAACAAAATTCTGTAACATACATAATATTTTACATTAGCTATACCTCAATTTAAAAAAGAATGAGTAAATGATCAGATGAAAAACATAATAAATTCAAATAATTTGTATGTTAAAGAAGAATACAAGGCAAACAAAGAAACAAGGAAACATGGCACAATTAAAGGAACAAAATAAAGCTTCAGACACCAACCCTAAAGAAATGCGTATCTATGAGATGCCTAACAAAAAATTAAAATAACTGTCATAAAAATGCTCAATGTGGTAAAAGAAAACACAGATAGACAACTAAATGAAATCAAGAAATAATGCAAGAACAAAATGAGAATATCTACAAACAGATGGACTCTAAAAATGAACCACACAGAAATTTTGGAACTGAAAAAGACAATAACTAAACTGAAAAATTAACTGGATGTGTTTAACACCAGACTTGATCAAGCAGAAGAAAGAATCAGCAAACCTGAAGGCAACTCATTTGAACTCATCAAGTCAGAAGAGCAAAAACAAGAAAGAATTTTAAAAAAGCCAAGAGTGAATCTGACACAACATTGTACAATGATTATAAAGCAATAAAAAAGTTAAAAAAAAAAAAAAACAGCCAAGAGTTACTAAGGGACATATGGGATACTATCAAAGGGATGAATACACACATTATGAGAATCTCAGGAGAGAGGGAAGGTGAAAGAGAACTTTGAAGAAGTAATGGCAAAAATACTTCCCAAATCTGAGGAAAGAAATGATCACACAGATTCAAGAAACTGAAAAATCTCCAACTAAAATAAACCCAAAGTGAATCACGAGACATACAATCAACTGTCTAAAGGCAAAGACAGAGAGTGAATTATTAAAGCAAAAAAGAAAAAAAGTTATTTATCACATACAAGGGATATTCCATAAGATTTTCAGTGGCTTTTTCAGCAGAAACTTAGTAAATCAGAAGTGAGGAAGATGATATGTTCAAAGAAATGAAAGAAAAAAGGAAATTTTCAAGCAAGAATCTGACTAACCTGTCCTTGAAAAATTAAGGAACAAAAGCTGAGGGAGCTTATTATTACTAGATCTGCTTTACATGAAATGCAAAAAGGACTCTTTCAAGCTTTAATAAAAATACGGTAGACAGAAAAACAAAAACCATACAAAAATATGTTTCTCTAGAAAAGGGAAATACATAAATATGGTAATCTGTACTACTGTAATTTTGGTGCATAGAATTTAAATGACAAAACACTTAAAAAATAACATAACTTTATGTTAATAGATATAAAATATAAAGATGTAATTGTGACATTAATAACAAAGTAAGAGGAGTGGGGTTCATAAGAAGTAGAATACGTGCAACTGAAGTTAAGTTGTTATCAGTTTAAAATGGGTGGTACAACTTTACAATATTTTATGTAATTGCAATGTAACTGCAAAGAAAATATCTATAGAATATTCACAAAAAGAAATGAGAAGGGAACATCACTGCCCCAAATCAACAAAACATGAAGGAAGACAATAAGAGAAGAAAGAAGGGACCAAAGAGTTACAAGACATACAGAAAACAACAAAATGGCAATAGTAAGTCCTTCCCTATCAGTAATTACTTTAAATGTATATGGATTAAACTCCTCAATCAAAGACATACATTGGCTAAATGGATAAAAAACAAGATTGAACTATATGCTTTCTATAAGGGAATCATTTTAGGTCTAAGTACACACATAGGTTAAAAATGAAAAGATGGGAAATAATATGCCAAGCAAATGGTAACCAAAAGAGAGCAGGAGTAGCTATACGAGTATTAGACACAATAGACTTCTAAATAAAAAACTGCTACCAGAGACTAAGAAGGAGATAGGTAGATAGATAGATGAAAGTAATAATTCACCAAAAGACATAACAATTATAAATATTCAGGCAACAAACTTCACAGCTTGTAAATAAATGAAGCAAACGTTGACAGAATTGAAAGGAGAAATAGAAACAAAAGAATAGTAGGAGACTTCAATATTCCACTATCAGTGATGGATAGAACAACCAGACCAGATCAATAAAGAAATAGAGGACTTGAACAACACTATAGACCAATTGAAACTAACATTTACAGAACACTCCATCCAACAGCAGAATATACATTCTTCCCAAGTGCATATGGAACATTCCCTATGATAGACCACATGTTAGATCAAATAACAAGTCTACAAATTCAAGAAGATTGAAATTGTATAAAATATCTCTTCTGAGCACAATGAAATAAAATTAAAAATCAATAGCGCAAGGTAAGCTAAAAAAATCCACAAATATGTGGAAATTATACAAATACATGGAAAGACATCCTAAACTCACGGATTGGAAGAAATTAATCTTGTTAAAATAGGTATATCACTCAAAACAATCTGCAGATTCAATGCAATCCCTATCAAAATTCCCCAAAGGTATTTTTTGCAGAAATAGAAAATTTCATCCTAAAATTCATGTGAAACCTCAAAGGATGAATAAGGAGAATAAAGATGGAGAATTTATATCTTCTCATTTAAAAATATACTATAAAGCTACAATACTCAAAACAGTGTGGTACTGCCATAAAGACAGATAACTAGACCATTGGAATAGAATAGAGAGCTCAGAAATAAACCTTCAGGTACATGGTCCAATGTACCGTAATCACTGGGATAGATCATAGACTGAGCCAAACACACGTCTAAATAAATTTAAAGTGATCAAAATCATACAGATTATATTTTCTGAGAAAAATAGTGATAAACTAGAAATCAATAACAGTAAGAGACCTAGAAAAACCCACAAATAGCCCAGAGGTCAAAACAGGAATTACAAAACAAATTAGAAAATATTTTGAACTGAATGATAATGAAGCTATAATACACAAAATGTATGAGATGGTCTAAAGATAAATGTATAAGTTCATGTGCCCATACTAGAAAAATAATTAAGTGAAAATGCTGGAGTTTTTCTTTTTTTAAATACTAATTACTAATAGAAAACTAAAGTTTTTTTTAATCATAGAAATTAACTATCCATAAAGAAATAAATGTATGTATTTTAAAATTTCTATTCAATTTTTAAATTTTGCTTTTGAATTATAATGTTGAAAACTGGTTTTTATTTGTTTGCTTTTAACACCACATTTGGCTATGATGGAGTTAACATACACCAGATTTGTTCTACTGCCATAAACAAACAAAAACTGGACACTATATATAAAACTACTATTTTCAGGCTTTAAGAAGTAAAGCACAAAACTGATCTCTGTAGGAAAGGAAACAGAGGAGATGAGCCCTATATTTGGCCCAACTTGATGCCTGGAGGCACATTCTGGACTTAGGAGCAGGGAGGGAAATTCCAAACAGAGCACTAATTTCAAGGTATCTGAGGTGGTTAGAAGTTTTAAGGCAGACTTCAGGAGAAGCAGAAGCTATGCATACATGGAGCTCTAAAAATCTTTTGGAGCCTCCCAAAGTATCTGCTAACTAGTAAGATATGTGTGCAAAGAGAAAAACTCCTTCATGTTAGACATAGAATGACTGTGGACCTGAGAAATAAATGATTCCCAGAACTGACAGAAAGATGAGTAATGCTTAAGTTCCAGCCAGCCAGAGTGATGAGTCCTCACTGGTTACTAATAATCACCTTCACTGGGACACCAAATGACCCACATCCTAGTAGTAAAAACAAACAAAAAACTACCGCTAGAGTAGTTCTAAATTTGCCCTACCTAAGTTTAAAAATAATCACAGAAAGGAAGAAACTAAACCACAGTAACTTATTTGCTGCTCAGAAAAAAACCTAATACTCTTTAAAGGAAGGATCAAATTGATTCCAAGTAACTTAACTACAACACAGAACATGAATATTTATGGGGATAGAAACAGCACACACCTAACAAGGTAAAGTTAACAATGTCTGGCATCCAAACAAAAAAATTACAGACATAAAAAGCAAGAAAATAGGACAAATAATTAGGAGGTGAAAAAAAATCAATCTACTGAAACCAACCCAAAATTGACACACATGTTAAAACTAGCAGACAAAGGTATTAAAATAGTTATTTAACTATATTACACGCATTCAAAAAGTTAAATAGAAACATTGAAGATATAAAATGACACAAATCAAACTTCTAGAGATGAAAAGGGTTAATGGAATAATAGACATTGCAGAAAAACTCATTCACAATCTTATAGGTACAGAAATAGAGACTACCCAGAATAAAACACACAGAAGATAAAAGACCCACAGATAAATAATAAACAGAACATGGGTGAGCTGTGCAACAAATTTAAATGGTCTAACATACATATAATTGGAATATTCAAAGGAGAGGACTTTAAAGGGAGAACAGGAAAACATTTGAATAAACAATGGTCAAAATTTTTCTAATTTGATAAAAATGATAAACCCATAAATCAAAGAAGCTCAAGGAACCTCTAGTCATAAGAAACTTGAGGAAAAGAACAACAAGACACTTCATATTCAAATTGTTTAAAACCAGTGATAAAAACTTAAAAACAGCCATTAAAAAAAAACATATTATGTACAGAAAGGCAAAAACAAAAAATGACAGAAAATTTCTCCATTTCTTAAGACTGCAAGAAGAAAGACAATAAAACAGGATTTTTAAAGTACTTAAACAAACAAACAAACAAAAACAAGTTAACCTAGAACCCTATACCCAGCAACACAGCTCTCAAAAATGAGATGAAGAAGTGTCTTTTTAAGCCTACTGAAGGCCTGAAAGAATCTATCAGCAAGAGACCAAAGAAAACAGCAGAAGTAAAAGGAGGTTCATCGGCTAGAAGGAAAACAATGCCTGATAAAATGGAAGAGATGAAGAACACAGGAACTGACAATAATGTGGATAATTTATATAACTTTTCTTTTTATTTAACTATCTTTAAAGAAAACTAAATCAAAATAATAGCAATAAATTGCTGTATTTATAACCTATATAAAAGGAAGAACTATGACATATAGCAAAAAGACCAGGGGAAAATAAATTGATGTACACTACTGTAAGTTTCTTATAACATGTGAAGTGCTCTAATGGCTGTCTTATCACTTGATGGTAGACTATGGTAAACTAAAGCTGTAGAGTAAGAATGCCAAAGCAACCACGAAAATAATGAAACAAAGAATTATATTTAATAAGCAAACAGAAAAGGTAAAATAGAGTCACTCTAAATACATAATTAATCTAGAAGAATTAATCCAAGAGAAGACAGAAACGGTGGACAAATGAAACAAAAGTGATTGACAAAAAGGAAACAATTAGGATGGGTATAAATGTAAACCTAATCTGATCAATAATCATCATAAATCTTAGTAGCCCAGACATCCCAATTAAAAGACAGATTGTCGAACTGGATTAACTGTACACTGCCAAAAAGAAATCCACTTTAAATAGAAGGTTCAAATAGGTTAAAAGCAAATGGATGGAGGACTTCAGTTTCAATTTAGCCATGTAAAGAGCTGAAAAAGAAAACCTTTTATACTGACAACAAGAAAACAAGACGGGCATGCAGAGAATTAACTTTTCATGAACCCAGTAGAGAACACATTTGTCCCAGGACAGACAGACACCCTGAAGAGAGACAGACACCAACTGCAGGGAAACACAGAGCCAAACATTTGCTTACACGTAAAGGAAGCCACTTACATCACGTAAGTCGGTAGGAACATTAACTAGAAACTCCAAGGAATTGCTGGATGAGAGCAAAAGTGTGAAATTCCTGGTTGCTGAAGTGGAAGGGAGATTCTCACCCTTTCACTGCTCTCCTGGGAAGGGGAGGTACTATCAGGGGACCATGAAAGACAGCCACTATAAAACCCATCCAGATCCAGACCCTTCTCCCTTATTTAGCAAAAGGCTCAGTCTGCAGGGGAAGGGCTATCACCTGAGGGCATAGGTAAACTCCCATCTCATCCAGAGGAAGGGTGCTCTGCTCAGCACCCATCTCCTGTTTCACTTAGGGGGAACTAAAAAAGCCTACGTCCCCATGGGGAACATCTCAAGGATAAACTGAGAGCACTGGAGGATGCCTGTTCTGGTGGGCAGAGAGGGGAACATCTATCCTGGAGGAAGACAGATATTCTTGTGAAAGTCATGGCCCTAAGACACAAGCCCTGTGTGCATGCACGCCAGAGATGGAGATTTAATCAGAACCCCTGGCCACCATGTTAACAAGCCTCCAGTACAGCTGGCAGAGCTACACCAAGGGAAGGTCAAAAGCCAAAGGGGGAGAAATTTGTCAGAAAAAAATTTGCAGCTTCTGGTGCTCACAATAGCAATGTACTTCAAACACAGCAAAACTCTTGACTTGATTAGTATAAATTCCCACACCGAGGGCCTATTTCCCTTGGTACCTACTTCTCCATACATGTCAAGAAAAAAATTCCAAGGTATGCAAAGGAGGCAAGATAATACAGTCTGAAGGAATAAAACCATCATCAGAACAACACTCTGATATGACACACAGTCGTAATTATGAGACAGGGAATTTAAAATAATTATGACTAATATGGTAAAGCCTTTAATGGAAAAGGTAGACTATATGCAAGATCAGATAGGCAATTTCAGCAGAGAGATGGAAACAATAACAAAGAATTAAATGGAAATATCGGAATTACAGCCAAAGTACTCTACAGAGTATCATTTAGTCTGTTTTCCCTCCTCTAATTCACCATCCACAGCACTAAAAGAGGAATTTTTCTTACTATCAATATACCATAGCTCTACTCTGATTAAGAATCTTCAGAAAGAAGCCATAGAATGAAATATAAATAGGAATGGAGCCAGACTTTTTTTTTTTTTTTTTTTTACTTTCTTTGTTTTTAATATGTATATGTACGGGGTTTTTTTGAAGTTGAGTTCACATTTTTGAGGGGGGGCGTGCTAATTAGGTTTATTTATTTATTTCTGATGGAGGTACTGGGGACTGAGCCCAGGACCTCATACACGCTAAGCACACACTCAGTAGAGTGAGCTCTACTCTCCCCTGCCTCAGACATACTTAGAATCAAAGCCTGGCTTCATCATTTCTTAGCTGTGAGACCTAAAGCAATGGAAACACTTACTGAGCCTCTGCTTCTCAATCAGAAAAGTGGGAATAATAATGTCTCCTATGAGATTAAAGTAGATAAGAGAATAACACTATTCATAGCACACATTAAGGGTTATGCAATGGGAGCTACTGTCGACTCAGTTAAATCCTAACCTTTAAGGATTTTAAGCCTCTCTTTGCTCATATACCACTATTTGCAATCCTGATATCAGCATATATATCATCCATTATTTTCTATTTTATCCACTCAAATCATATTCTTTAACAACCCTACATGCAGAACTTGTTTCCTAAAGTTCTAGACTCTTCCTGATGAGTCTAGACCCGTGAAGGCCTCTTCCTGTGCTTCTGGAGGATTGGGGGTTTGTACAAGATGTAGCGCTTGTTATCTGACACTCTGCCTTCCCTGGTTGGCTCTCACACACCCAAAGGACAGCAACGTTTTCTTCCATCTCTTTGCCTCACTCTAGCTGGTATACTTTGAATGAACTTAACTTCTTATTCTCGCCAAAACCACATCATTTTCAAGATGCAAAAAGGCAAAAGTCCTTTTGTGATCCTTTAAATAAGTTAAGCCTTTCTGAAATTTTCTTAAAATATCATAAAATATTGACGTTCATTCAACCACATAGGTTGAAGGACACAATTTTGTCTCATCTCACTAGCTCTGAAGCAGTTTTCTTAATTCCTAAGTGTAAGCACACGTCAAAAAAAACTTTCTGCATCACTTCTCTTTTTGTCTCCAGTGTTTAATTTTTTATACCATTTCTGTTTAAAATACATTTTAGCAACAGAGTTCCAATTTGTAAAAAATTCTACCAAATACAACCCAGCTCTTGTGTAAAAATTAGTCTTTCCTGCATGCAGTGAGTAAAATGTGCTCCTTCAGAAATGCATAAAAAAGACAATGGTGTTTTATGATAGATACTTGTAATTTTTTATGTAAATCATCAAAAATCACAAAGTAAACATAGTTCAAGGGAAAGTAAATATCTTCTCTATTTCATTGGCACTAAGTATAGCAGATTGATAGGTAATACTCAACAGTTCGGATGACGTCCTTGTAACTGTCACAGTCCTTTCACAGGTTCCTTCTAAAAACAAAGTCCTTAGTTTGACTGACCTCCTGCTTGTCTAGCATCTTTCGGAACCGAGCTTCTTGAGAACCTAAATCCCAAGTGCCATACTCGCACTATTCCTCAAGTGCTCACACCGAATAAGCATTTCATAGATACTCATTAAGTGAAAGATAAATTCTAGACAGGACCAACATTTCTTAATTGGTCACGTGACCAAACTAAGACTTTGGACATTAGGGGAACTGCTTAACTTTGCAGCTAATTGAAAACAAAACTGAGATTAAAAACTTGTCATCCAGATTCCTGTTCTAACATGCTTTCACAACTCCCATGCCACAATGTATAATCTTAGGCATAAGTGTTTTTAATAGAGGGAAATGATCTTTTTATAGATATTGAGATATGAGGATATGGATCTCATTTTGTCCAAAAAGAAAAAAATTAGACATACCATTAATACCCAGGCAAGTCAGATCCTTTTTTCCCCTCGCCAAACAGTTCTGACTTGAGAGGCGAGAAAGTGGTGAGGATATTATTTTTTAAAAGACTACACGTGCTTTGGATGGAACTCATTCAAGTATCTGAGAAACTCAACCCAATGGAAGGATTATTAGTTCAATCATTACGCCTTCAGCATAATAAGTAAGAGAAAAGAGTATGAGCGAGAATTGATGCTAATGTTTTCTTGTGCTCTGTTAACTGGTCCAGTTAACTGTCAGATGTTTTCAAATATATTCACCATGTCTCGCAACATACACATAACTTCATCTTTCCTGGGGTAAAGAATGGTCTATACATTTGCTAAAGACATCTGAGGTCATGACCTTGCTTCTCCATGGGCACACAGGATTATTGGAGGTTCAGGGTCAAAGAGTCTTGAAGAACTGCAGAGAATATATGGGTAAAGGCAAAGAGCAACATAACCGACGTGGGACAGAGGGTCTGTCTTCTCAAGTTAGCCACTTCACCTGAGAGCTTCACTTTTGGACCTTACACATTCTCTCCCTGCTTAGACATCGTGGTCAGCTATTTCACACCTACCCTCTCAAGGACAACCAATGATTCATTTTACTCTGTCAACCTACCAGCTGCCTTCACTGCTCCAATTTCTGACTGCCGAGAACAGCTTAGAAAAGTAAGATAAAACATACAAAAATCCAGCCACCAGGCAACACCCTGACAGGTTAGCCTCCACCACAGATTCGCTCTGCCTAACTTTAATCAAACTACCTTTCCTGTCCCCTGAAGCTGAGACTGAGGTAGAGATTCTTGTGCCAGTGATTTGTTCAACTTAATATCCTCATGAGTGGAGTTATGAGGAAGCAGGAGAGGATAGGGTAGAAAAATCTAAGTAAGAATGGGTTTCACCCAGAGGCTACTCTGCTCCACGGCAAAGTCCTGGATCATGAATTGCACCCCCGGAGCTGATTCTCCCTTGAATCAAGGCAGTTGGTCTCTTTGTACCTCTGTGCTAATGCCTGACTGTGGTCTGTAGAGAAGGGGGTGGTCATATTCTAGGGAAGGATGCAGCTGTGAATATTTAGCAGCCAATATTCACAGCCACTGGGGTCGGGTACACACCCAGTAAAGAGGAATCTGGATGCGCCACCAAAAGCACCCAGGAGAACTTCCTTCATGCTAGCTTTTGTTCTTCATCCTAGACTTTCCAAAAGCTTCCCCACTCACTCTAAGGTCTGAAAAAAGTAGAAAACTTGATGACAATCCATCTCTACTCTCTGGCCACATTCATACTTCTCCACCACTCCACTGTTTGTACCATCTCCAAAATTTCTCAACATACTTATACTTTCCTATGTTTTCCCCTCCTATCTCAATATAAAAAATACTTTCTGAAGTTTTTTCACTTTTGCTTTTCATTTTATCACTTTCTCATCTCCAAACTCATCATTTCCATTTTTTCTTTAAAAAGCTATTCCTTGATACTATGCAATCTTTGGTCCACCACATTTTTTTCACTAGAAAACTTGCTGAAAAACTAATTTTGGCTCCTGTCTCCATTTAAGTACCATCTGTTCATTCCTTCAACATTTTCTTTTTTGGCTGTGAAATTACAACATAATCACAAAGATTTGGAAGCAGTAAAGACATTTTTTTGCTGAAGGAATATCACAATCTGATTTTTTAGCCTCCAAGATGCTGCTGAAATTACTTCATCAAAGATCAGCTATCTAATGATTAGATTCAATGATATTCTCTCATTTCAATAATTTCTACATGGCATTCACCACCACTGATGAACTCCTCTTCAGATTTCTCCCATTTGGTTAAGTGATGTGGAGAAAACTGTATATCCTCTTAGATTAGAAATTATCATTAAGAAAAGATATCAGCATTTATATTTGGATGTAATGCTTCAATAAACCACAGTCAACAGCAAAAGAAGTTCCTTCCAAGCCAAGACGTCATGCTGATTGTAAGGTTGCTTGCTGGAGAGAAAATGCAGATGTGTGATATTCAAGTTTGGGTCCAGAGAAGATTGCTCTGCATTGGAGTGGAGAGGGAAACCCAAATATGGACACTGCGTAGAGTCAGAAGAGGAAGAATCACTGGTGACAGAGTAAAAAGTAGGGAGGCTGGGAAATTAAAAAATATATATGGAAATTTTTAGTTAAACTTTGTGTGCTATGGGATAAAATTCTTTCTGTTAATTTCATTAAGCCATTAGTCGAGATTATAAAAATTACAGTATTTCTGGTATAACTTAATATCTTATAGAAACAAGAACTTCCTGCTTGACTTAGGATGGAGAACAATCAACCAGCACCTAAAAGTGGAAAACGGACTTGTGGGTTGTTTTTGGATTCCTCAGTTCTGTATTATAACCTCTTGTTTGAAGCTATATTGTAATTACTTTGATGGGTAGTAATAGTAGTGGTGGTGGTAGTAGTAATAGACTAGTAAGATATCTCTTTCATTGAGTAATAACTAGACAGGCACTATGATAAGTATTTTTCATGGATTATCTTATTTAATATTCCAAAATCTATATGAAAATTTGTAATACTATTATACATATCTTTCAGATAAATAAATCGGGGCTTCAAACTATAACTAAAATTATACTTATTTTTAATTATAACCTAACTTCCCAAATGCTATATCTTTTTGGGTAAGAAACATTCTTACTAGCAGGTTGTCATATTTTTATTTACCTGTTTATGTCCTCTTCTCCCAAATATCTCTATAGCCTGTAAAACAGAAACCACACCTGGCATTTCTTGGTATCCTTATTGTCTAGAAGAATTTGTGATACTCAGAGTAACAGTTTAGCGCCCACTTCTGAAGACATAAAATATATCCTGATAGAATTAAGACAGACAGGATGAAAAGCTTGTGCTGTTTAGCTTATCAATTGGCTTTTAAAATTATTATTCAGGAACTGTTTACTGTCTCCAAAATAATCTCCTGGACTACTTACTTAAATGGAAAGTCCTGGGGAAATCACAAGGCACAAACTCTGTGAGGGCAGAAATTGTATATGTTAATGACATCGTTGACTAATAGGTCTGGTATTCGTGCTGATAGGATATTTGGCCACTGATAAGATGGAATAAGCCGGTCATAACAGGTGCTGGATATATATAATCCCCCACTGTGTATGCCTATCAGCTCTCCTAAGGCCTAGTAACTATTCATTGGTACTCCAGTGAATATTGGAATCAATGTGAAAGGAAGGAAAAGGGAAGGAGGGAAGGAAGGAAGGAAGGAAGGAAGGGAGGGATGGAGGGATGCATGAGACTTCCTCCACAATTCTAAAATATGTTTGGCTGGTGTATAAACTTCCATATGGAAGTCCAAAGGAAGCAAAGCCAAAATCTTTTTGAAATTTCTTTTCAGGAGGTAAATGTTGCCTATAGATTGATTATTACAATTAAAATTCTTGCCCCAAAAGGTTAACTTTTCCTTATACAGAGAACACCATTTCATCTACACCTTAGGATTTGGTGAGTAGGTCAGGTTTTTCTCACTTTGTCTAAAAATGGAAAAAAATTTATGATCCCTAGAAATGACACCTTAGGAGGACAGGTTTGGAAAAATCAGTTTCATCCTTTTCTAACGTCCTCATTTGTGCTTAATTATTTACTAAATCTTTCCGTCTGGTGATAATATTTAAAATAGATATCAGTTTACTGATACTAGCCTAACTTTTGCCAACTCCTTGGTAAGAAAACCACACGCTCTTGTGGCTTGAAAACAACAAATCCTAAAGAAGTCACTGTGAGGGACAGACAAACTCCCGTAATACCATTTTTACCCAGTCACTTTTATGGTGACAACTGCATTTAAAATCAGCGTGGCTGTCACTGATCTGTCTTGGCATCTGGATGATTCCCCATATACTCAATCTTGCTGCTTTAAACCATCAGCATCTAGAGTGCAAGGATGTCAAGCTATAGAAGTAAAGAGTTCAGCATTTCATTGGCTGTCTAAATCGATCATTTTTTGAGCGTGAATAAGTCATGCTTAAATGGATGGCTTCAGCCTACATTAGGAAACACATATTAGGAGAAAGTTGAAAAATAGGATAAATTCAGGTGTGGGGATGTTAGATACATTCTCCTTTAGCCAGGATCGTTTTTCTTCCCCTACAAAAATGATAGATATATGATCATTTTAATACAAATCCTGCTTGCATCTCCTGAAACTGATTTAATAGAATGGCTTGTGATATTCTAGCAGAGAACTCATTAAGGAAATTCAAGATTCTGAAATCAGAATAGCGTTGTTGCCTCTCAGAACACTAAGTGATAGATGGACATGTCTTGTTCTGCATGTTTACCAGCAGGCAGGTGTATTTCATTCCCTTGATCCCTTAAAAGAACAGCTGAAGGTTTTTTTCAGCATTAACTTCTCTCTTTTCAATTCCATCATCAATCTGTAATTCATTTCAGGAAGTGTTTTTATTGGGCATCTATCTTCATAAGTATTTCACTGGTTTCTTTTGAAGGTCACACCTTTGTATTTTTCCTATCCCAGGGTTGAGATTGTGCCAAGAGCAATGCATTCTGTGCTGAGGGATCAACCTGTATTTCTTCTGTTTCACATTTTCCACAGCCTCCACCATATTTGGTTGCATACAAATACAGGAACACCTCACTGCTCCAAAAGAAACCTTAATGATCAGGAATCTAGCTGAGCAATGGAAATAAGGAGAAAAATAAGAATTCCATGCTGTGATACATGCCCTAAACTAACACATGGAATATTTAGAGGGATTTCCAGAATTTTCATTCAATATTCTCTTACTCATCTTTTACACTCAGTATTGATAAACCTACTTGTATAATTCCCCATCCCATATAAGATTAGAATCATCAAACTAGACAACCTATAAAAGAAAGTCAGGAGCTAGAGGGAAAACCAAAGACACTGGAAACATTTACATTGGGAAAAGTATAGTTACCTAGTAAGAGGAAGAAAACTAAAGTTCATAATTAATTATGTTCATACCCTAGAATATCATATAGCAAACGAGCTGAATGGTCTAGGGCAGGAATCAGCAAACTTTTGCTGTAAAAGACCAGAAAGACAGCACATATTTTTGGCTGTGCAGTCCACAGAGTTACTGTCACAATGACCCAACTCTGCCCTTGTAACACAAAAACAGCACAGTCCATATATAAAACAGGCGATGTTCCATGGCTAATATTCCAGCACAATTTTATTTACAAAAACAGAGTTGGCCTGCGGGCTACATAGTTTACTCACCCCTAATGTACAGTTAGGTGAAAAGACATGGACAAAAATGTAGTTCAACACACACACAAAAAAACATAAGTTGCTGAACAACATATACACGGTGATGTCACATATTTCTTAAAGCCATCAATAGATGACTAGATAAAGAAGTTGTGGTATATACATACTGTGGAATATTACTCAGCTATAAAAAAGAATAAAATACTGCCATTTGCAGTAAAATGGATGGACCTGGAGATCATTATACTAAGTGAAGTAAGCCAGAAAGAGAAAGAAAAATATCATATGAGATCACTTATATGTGGAATCTATAAAATCTATTAAAAAAAGGACACAAATGAACTTATTTACAAAACAGAGACAGACTCACAGACATAGAAAACAAAAAAACTTATGGTTACCAGTGGGGAAACGGGGCGTGGAGGGATAAATTGGGAGTTTGGGACCTATAGATACTAACTACTATATATAAAATGGATAAACAACAAGGTCCTACTGTATAACACAGGGAACTATATTCAATATCTTGTAATGGCCTATAATGAAAAAGGATATGAGAGGGAATACACTTATATATGTATAAATGAATCAGTAACATAACATTGTAAATCGACTATATGTTAATAAATAAAAGTAAAAAGAGATACCACACTTCACTGTAAAGTGTTAATGGATCCACACACATACCCTAATAATATAAGAGTGTGCAAAAGAGTGATAAACACTAATTTCTTGTAATGGTTCTATCTGGAGAGAAAGCTCACAGAATAAGGAAGAATGAAAGGTGTCATATTAGTAATGACTCCTCTTCTGAAACTCTGTGTTGACTGCAAATGTATTCATATTATTCTCTATATATTGTTGTGTACCTAAAATATTTCATAATCACAAAAATAGACATTTTAACTCAAGCAAGATGACATGCTGGGGCTATTTAATAGGGGCAAAAATTGAATTATGCAATTTAATATCCCTAAGTTTATCAATACTGTGCATGAGGCAAAAAAAAAAAATCATGCACATACCAATAATTATAAAGTTGAGTAAAAAATAGGAAAATTAACTTTAGTCCAGACCTCTATTGAAAAATCCATAGACATTTTAGATATACTTCAGAGAAAAAATAAACTAATATTTGGGCTAGAATATTTTCATGTCTATAGTGCTGTTATTATAGACAAGCACATATGTGGAACATCTCATAATTTGCCAAGTAATTTTCCTTATATTGTAATTTTAAACTATTCAACATTATTTAAAACATATATACATATATTTGTATTCTACACATTTTCTGAAATTCTTCTGTGACTTGTCTATAAAAGTAACTACATAAAAATAGCATGGTATGGTATGGATTTATTTACTTAAGCAGACTTTTTTTAAGGTTTTAATCAAAAGAACATGTGATTTTCAAATCAGAGAATTGGTGACTATTATTCCAGTACTAGTGACCCCAGCTATACCTTCAATACCTTTACCAGGCAATAAATCAGTAACCAAGCACTAATAAAGATGATACATGAGGAAGAAATTCTTTCTTCTAAACAAGAAATTTCAAGAATTGTTTTTTGAAAATATAAAGTATCTTTCCCATCACTGGGTTTCAGAATAATGAAGCTACAGGTGTTATACCCTTATAGAAAAACAATAAACAACTTCTCATATAAGTATACATTAACTACTGTAATTAATATGTAGATAATATTTCAGTTCCTGAAAAGGCAGTTGCGCACACACACATACATCTTTGCTCTCTCGGTTGAGAGGACCAAGAAACAACACCCTCCTAGCAATGAGCACAACTAGCACCCAGATCTTGGTTTCTAATACCATTCTCCAAGGAAAAAGATCTGATTCCACAACAGTGGCAAGAAATACACAAGATGCTCCTGGGGCATCTTGTAGTACCATAATGGAAGCAAATGCCCGTGTACATAGACAGAGACACACACAGACACACACACACACAATAAGGGAGGGATGTCAAAGGGACATAGCAACCAACTGAAAGAGCTCCAATTACCAAAGCTGGAATAGTTTGAGCAACAAAATATAGTATTGGATTACATCCAAAAGATAAAATAAATGTCAGGAGTCTGTACTGCTATGAAAAAATAATTGAATAAATAAATGAGTGAGAAATGACAGATTTCTCATTCAGAAGAATTCTAAATAATAATGTGTCTTCTATACACATTCCTTCCCTCTCTTTTTCCCTTTCCATAGCCACCACCATATCTCTCATCAACTCTTGTGTGGACAAGTATTATACTTTTCTAGTCATTCCTTGAACATCATCTCTTCCTTTTTTCAGTCATAGTTGACCCCTTCATTAAATTATAACTTTTAAAATGTCATATCGACTGCAGCTTCTCTGCCCCAATATTTCAGATTCCTTACTTCATAAAAAGTCCAATTTCTCAGTCTAGTATTCAAATCTGTAAGAAATATAACCCAATCTTAACTCTGCAGCCCTTTCATCCCTGAACTGTGTATCAAGACAAACTGTTTTTACTCAATCTGTATCTTCATACTCTTGCTTTCCCTCCTATAAAACAGTTCTTTTTATCTCCTCCTTAATATCTGTATTTCCTTTCCTCTTACATTTATTTTCTATCTTTTTCATGCTTATAGAGCTTCCTGTCTACACGTTGTACATAGAATTTAATTAGGCTCCATTCTGTAATATTATCTGTTTTTCTTGAACTAATATTGAAGTTTTCATGTGTCTAGATTTCCCCAGATTAGCTGTAAGTCGTTCCATGACTCAGGATTCAGCAGATACTTAACTGACACTATGATGTTTCAAGCATTCTGTGTCTACACAGGTGTCCACCTGTCTTGATCACAAATACTGACAATGAGACAAATAATGTCTAAGTAAGGCATTTTCTAATTTTTATAAGGGTTATAAGAAAAGTAAAAAACAAGATGTAATAGAGAGTAGTGGGAGAGGTCAGCTTTGTGGTCTTCAGTAAAGGAATTTCTCAGGAAACAATATTTGTGCCACGAGCACGGTGAGTAAGAGCCAACCATGGCATGAGCTGAGGAAGGAGCATTCCACACAGACAGGAGAGTAAGTGCAGAGGCTCTGAGGTATGAAAGGGCTTCACGTGCCAAGGGATCAGAAAGGAGAACAGAGTGACTGCAGACAATCAGAGAGGGAGTGCGATAGGAGATGAAATTGGAGAAGTACACACACTATTAAGGGGCTTAAAAGAAATTGAAAATGTGTGGGCTCTTCCTAAGAGAAATGAGAAGCCAAAGAATGGAGATAAAACTAAGGAGTAGCCTTCATACTTTTACTGCTGTAGGAGATCCCTTTGGCTGGTGTGTGAAGAATGGGTTGCGGAGGAGCAGGAGGAGAAGCAGGAAGACAGAATTTGAGGCTAATGTCAGTTTTCCAGGTGAGACATGATGCTAGCTGGACTCAGATGGAGACAGTGAATATGGAGACAAGTTAATGGATTTGAGAATTATTTTGGAGGAATAAAGACTTGGGCTTGCTAATGAATTTGATACAGGTGGATGGAAGAGCCACGTTCACTGAGATTACAGTACACTTGGAAAGGGACAAGTTGGTGATGGAGATAATTCCATTTGTTACATGTTAAGACTAGATTATCTCATTAAGCTCCATCCTGGTAGATAAATATGAGTGGTGAATAAATAGATCTGAATTACCAGCCGTGGAAGCTATTCATGGCCACAAGGTAAGATATCACCCAAGAGAACAAGTAGTCAAAGAAGAAAAGAGAAACTAGGACTGGCCCCTAAAGCATCCCAAACTTTAAAGTTCTGATGGAAGAGAGGCCAAGAAAGGAGAATGAGAAGCAGCAGTCACTAAGACATTAGGAACCAAGAGATTGTGGTGTCACAAAAAACAATACAGGATCATTTAAAGAAAGAAAGATGCCGAATTGGCTTGAATATTACTGAGAAGTTAGATAAGGAAAAAATTTCCCATAGATTAAGAAAACACAGAGAAATGTAATGACTTTTTCAAGTCAAGGATAAAGTCAAATTGGAATAGACTTAAGAGGGAAAGAGGGAGTAGCTGGAAGCAGTGAAAACAGATCACAATTTTGCAGATTTCCTTTTTTGTAAAAGAGGGAAGAAATATGTGGTCTTAGCTGGTGGGTTATGTGGAGTTAAAGGACATTTGAGATTTTGTTTTTAATTTGGGTTGGTTTTGTTTTATTCACTTTATGGTGGATGTTTCCAGAACAGGTGTGTATACTGATGGGGATGAAATGGCTGAGTAAGAAGGACCCGTGATGTATGAGAGAGAATCTCTAAGTTGAAAAGTGATGCTTTAAAATACTGCTGAACTGATCTGACCCTGGCCCTTCAGACTCATAAACAGAGCACATGCCTTATTGTTCCTATTAGCAAAGAACTGGCTCAGCAGAGACAGATAAAACTTGGCATAACCCCAATCCCCACGCTGACCATGAATCTCAATCTTCTCTCTTTTCCTTCATCGACTAATTTATTTTATATCCATAGCTGTTAACAAGTCATGAAATATATGTCATGTCATCCTTTTTACAGTCCCCTTATGAGATGAAGCTAATGTCTTGAAAAAGAAAATGGTCAAAACTATATAATGAAAAGAATGAAGAAACAATAAATATTGTTATCTATAAACTTATAAACCAATTTTATTTTAATATTCAAAAAACAGAGATAGACTCACAGATATAGAAAACAAACTTATGGTCACCGGGGGAAAAGGGGATGGGGAAGGATAAATTGGGAGTTCTAGATTTGCAGATACTACTATATATAAAAGAGAAAAACAACAAGGTCTTACTGTATAGCACGGGGAACTATATTCAATATTTTGTCATGGCCTATAGTGAAAAAGAATATGAAAAAGAAAAAATACATGTATGTATAAGTGAACCACTATCTGTACATCAGAAATTAACACAACATTGTAAACTGACTATACTTCAATAAAAAAAAAATGATCAGACACTGAGTTTTTTAAATGATGGCTATTTGCTGAAGTATGGTTTAAGTACCAGTGGTAGTAAGCCTGGTGACTTGGCAACAGGTGATACACCAAAGGTTTGGGAGAAGGAGGAATCTCCACCTTGAAAGGCAGGGCCAAGTTTGTTGAAAAGGCAATAAGGGAACATGGATGAGGACGATGGGAGGGGACTAGTGGTAGCAGAAGAAAGTCCAGAGGATGCTGAAGTTTCTCTGTGTAATGTATTTTGTCTGACTCAGTGTGTGTGCGTGCGCACGCACATGCGTACACGCACGAACATACACACACACTCATAAATTTGTGCCAATTTTCTGCCCACAGTCCTGTCTGAGAGTTTTCAGTGCAGGGCTGGGCCAATTGAAAGGTCAAGGCCACCTCCTGGCAAGCACTGCTCGAACCCAAGACCACATGTTTTAAGAAGTGAAGGCGAAGCTGAGGTCCCAGAATATTATTTCAGCTTCCTCAAACTAGCCAACTTGAGCTATTGTAGGAGAGGCTTGGGAGTCTATTAGGATTCTATTCTGGTCTCAGCTGGGACTCATAGTTATGGGAGGCCACAAGTATCACATCACCTCCCTGGGATTCAGCAACATGGAACAAGTAAGAGCACTAACCTATGATGTTTTGAGTGCAGTGCCTGGCTCAGGAGAGGAAAAAAAAAAAAAAGAAGACAGAACCCTGATTGTAAATCCTCCCACTTCATTCAGCCTTCTAATTAACAAATATACGTGTTTGAATTACCTATTTATTTATCAAAAAAATTGTCGCAAATATCCTAAAAATTATCAACTGATGTTTACAAAACTCGAAGTTATTAAATAGCCACATGTTCTGAGGAACAGATCCAGAAGAGCGTTTCAGATGGCTTCTTGAAATTAAAGTTTGTTGAATAAAAACCATATCAAAATCATATCATTATAGATTAAGAATTAACTTTCAGTATTGGTAAAAATGGTTAAGTAATTTTTATGTTTTTCTACTACATAGATATGCTAGTTGATGTTAAAAATTCAAAAACAACTTGCATAATTAACTTTAAACCCCATTTTTATCTCAGCAAAATAACAATGTACTTATAACTGTTAGTGACTAACAAAACCTATTTTTCTGCAGTTCTTTCATTGAGGAACTAATTTGCAATTCAGAAAATTTGTAAATTAATTCATGGCTTTGTTTCACTTTTTTTTTAATTTTTAAAAGTCAATAGTATGCTGTGGTAATGCATGTATATATCTGGCTATATATGTGTAATATATTTTGGTTACATTTGTATTTTTACGTTTACCTTACATATATCACAAGTAAGAGGTTCTTTGATTCTTGCAAATATGAAGTGTATTATTAAAATAAATTGAGAAAAGGATCTTCTAAAAATATAAACATAATAACAGAATAAGATCATGATAAATATTGTGAAGGTTATCATAAAAAAAGAAAGCTGAAGTATGAGAAAAGCAGCCTTACATAAAGAAGATGAAAAGTTGATCATCTTTATCAAAGATATATCTTTTCCATACATTAATGATTAAAGAGAATCAGATTTACTTTTCAAGAATGTAAGAGCCATTTTTATAAACTTACTACTAGTTTCCTTTAAACAGCCTGAAGAAAGTATAAAACTACTTCAAGTTAATTATGTTTCCGAGTGTATCAGGGCTGATTTAAAGAATGTTTTTTAATTACGCTGCCATATAACACTTGAGTAGGTATATCTATATCCGTATTAACAATGAAAAAAAATTTAACTATATTACTGTTATCCAAATATTAAGGTTTAAGAGAAAATACTCATAAAATCCTACCCCAGAGCAATGAGCTACCTGAGGTCTTGGGGCGCAGTAACCGGCTTCCTAATGAAAGTGGTGACAACACCGTCCGGTTAGTTTGAAACAAGGTCAGAGTGCAGACCTGGAAGGGTAGTATTTGAAAAGTTGCCTGAATTTTGTCTTGGAAAGGTAACATTTGCATTTCTCTAAAAATTACTTCCATTACTCTGAGGCTTGTGGTCCCAAAGACTTGAAAACTGAAAGTTAGAAGCTCTCTTGGTTATTTTTGCTGTTGACTTAATGACAAGTTCAAGGCAAGAGGACTTTGATGGTGCCAATACCCTCGGAAACACTGTCAACAGTTTGGCCAAAACTATTTCTCCTCCTGTGTCTACTCACTAGTCATCACAGGAGAAACCAAGAGAAGAGAGGTTTGATACCTCTGATTTGGAATTTTAGAAATTTGAGAGCTGAAGAGGCCCCCCCCTCACCTCAAGATCATGTAACACAACTACTATTTGCACAAATGAAGAAATCAGAGCCTCAGAGTTTAGGTGGCTCGTACACACATACACAAGCACACACACATCTGGCTGTGATACAGAAAATTTCGTATGTTCTTTGCAAGAGAAAATGTTTTCCGAACAATGTGAGCAAGGAGTTTCCACTTCTATACTTATGATATTTTGTTGAAGTCCTTTCTTTTTTTTATTGATGTATAGTCAGTTACAACATGTCGATTTCTAGCGTACTGCATAATGAAGTCCTTTCTTTCAAACAAAAGTAACATAGATTCCAATATTTTAGCTTATGATTTGCCTGTACATTCTATCCTAAAATGTATCTCTCTAAGAAATATATTTTTTCCTGAAAATCCCTAGTGAGAGCAACAGGAATAATGACTTCACTTCTCAACAGGTATCGGTGACAGTGAGACCCTCAGCTCAATGGAACAGCCCTGGATTAGGTGCCTTTGAGGCAACTTGTTTTGGGCTCATTGCAGCTAAGGGACAAATTCTTCCTCTTTCTGTTGAGGCTCTTGTAGCTGCTCACCTGCAGAAAAGTTTACTTTATTTCTTAAATACATACCCACAGAATTATTTCTCTGATCACTAAAGTAGTAATTCATGGTTCTTACAGAAAACCTGGAAACCTGGACAAGCACAGGACAGATAATAAAAATCAATCACAATCCCACTGTGGTGGAAATTATTGATTTCATTTTCAGAATTCATTCCTACTTCCTGAAAACCTCTGGTTTTATTTATTTATTTATTTTGAATCCTTGTGTTTCTGGGAAGCAGGTGTTGCTATGAGCCCCAAAGAGGTGCCCAATCAGAGGACCTCCCCTGTCCTTGGCCACAATGGTACTCTCAGGAAAAAAACAAAATTCCCTAAGTCAACTGTGAGAATGATTTGGATACTAAAGATATTCTCTTATTGCCATATTTAATATTAAATATCATATTAATCTTTCCCAATCTGTTTTTGTTGTCTTAATTTTATGACATTTCAACATAATTCATTTTTGAATTTTTTTCATAAATGCAAGTATATGTTTTCTTTAGACTGTCATCATTGCTTTTATGTATAAACGTTCCTTTCTGCTGTGATCTGAAAGTTTATGTCTCCCTCAGATTCATATGCTGAAATCTTAACCCCCAAAGATGGTGGTACTAAGAGGTGGGGCCTTTAGAAATGATTACCTCATGAGGGTGGAGCCCTCATGAGTGATGTCAGTGCCTTAAAAAAAGGACCTCCCAGGGCTCTCCCATCCCTCCCACCACATGAGGACACAGCAGGAAGATACCAGCTATGAGCCAAGAGAGGACCTTCACGTGAACATAACCACACGGGCACCCTGATCTCAGACTTCCAGCCTCCAGGACTGTGAGACATAAAATGTTGTTGTTTATAAGTTACCCAGTCTGGGGTATTTTGTTACAGCAGCCCAAATGGACTAAGACAATACCCTTCAGAAATGAGCCTTAACCACTTCTGTCTTTGCCTAGGTTTTAAGGCATCATGGTTCACGCTGAAAAAAATTTAACACCAGTTCGAAAAGTGACTGAGAATCTGCGAGAAGTGTTTTCTGCCCACGTGGTCCTGGGGTTATTCTTTTTCTCTACTTTATTTTAATTAGAATTTATTTAGCAATCATGCAAAATAGACTCATTGAGTTCATGCTCTGTGTTATACACTGCAGTAGATACAAAGGTGGAGTTTCTATTAGAGTGAAATCAGGATTAGAACAGAATGTTGCAAAAGTGTGCCTCGGAGATTTATGGAGAGATCTTCCTCCATTGTCTCATGCTTGGAGGTGTTAGGAAGAACTCCATGAAGGACTCGGAGCGGAGAGGAGAGGTGTTTAAAGGCAGAGATATAAGAAAAGAATGGCTTAAGCAGAAGCATAAAGAGCGAGAAGTGCATAGAAAATGAATCACCTTTGCTGGAACGTACAATGCAGGAAGGAAAGTAGTTTTAAAAAAGAAGAGTGGAGAAATGGAAGTAACACAATACAGAGGCCTTGGAAGTCAGACAAATGGGATGCACGTTAGTCATGGCAAAGTGAGTCCCTTCAAAGGGTGCTTACAGGAAATTGAAAAGAGATGTGTTTAGGAATTATATCCTCCAATTGCACTTAGCTGGAAGAAAAGGCTGAATAATTACATATGTCTCAACCTTGAAAGTGAAGAAAAAAAAATGAAATCTGACATCTATTGATAATGTCAAAGGAACTTCCCATGATAGCAGATAAATTGAACCACACCTACAGTTTTCTTAACAATAACAAAGCTCATCATCACTTTAGAGGAAAATGACTACATTGTCCTTCTTTCCTATTTATCAGAGTACGAAACGGCCAGAAATGCTGTCCCTCAGGCTCCTCCTACCTACTGTTAGGTTCCTGGAAGCAGAAAAAGAAAAAAATTCTAATGAGGAATTAGTCAAATACAAGCCAGTAGACTAGATGTGAGTTCCTAAAGACTTCCAAAAATTATATTTAAATTTTGATGTAAATACTACTCTTCTTTTACATTTTTAGCCACTTCTTAGGCTGACAGTTATCTTTGGAGAGACTAACAGTCATATCTGCAGTCACCATGAATGTCTAATTTTTATTCATGCATTGTACTCTTTGCTCTTGTGAAGCTAAATTTGAGCTTAAAGTGGAAATTTTTTTCCTGCTGCATGAATTCTCTCTACCACACACAGGATACTTTGAATCCTGTTGCTCTTCATGGTTTCTCCTGGGGGCAAAGTGAACGTCATAGAGCCAATTTATGGCCCCCTATAGCAATTTTATGAGCCTAAAAGCATGGAGCCATCCCTATGTGATTTTCATGTACCTAAGAGAATTAGATTCAGCTGCAATAGAATTAATCTCTGTATTATAGTCCATGAAATGTTGATATTCCTGCTGCCATACTAGCTCAGAATGCCCTGAAAATAATCTACCTTAAAAATATTAAATATTGAAAATCAAAGACATTATTCATGGTCAGTTTGAGCAGGATGCCCAGATATAACTAGGGTCCTTACTGGAACTAAACCCTGATGCAGAGTCCTATCGTAAATGTGACCCCTAGGTTTTTATGGCCAGGCTACAGTTTGAATGAAAAATTACCTCATTTAAACATAGTTTCAGGTAATGTTTTTCTTGACTTTTATACAATGAAGTGTTTTACTGCAGCTACTGGTGGATGAGGTACAAATTTTCAAATCAATGTGCTCAGCGCTTTTGGAGCAACTAGTTCACTTTTCACAGAGCTAAAATCATATAAATTTATACGCAAGCATTAAATTCCTAAAAAAATCTATTCCATGATGCTTACCTAATAGCAGTACATTAGTATTTTAGTTCTAATTCAATTATTTGAACATTCTGGTTACAACAACAAAAACAACAAAAACCAAACTGCTCAAACAGCTTAATAGGAAGAGGTTAAACTGGATGTCTTTACAGATTAGAAAAAAATGTGTGGAAGTGTTTGAGTAGGCCTTAGTTTACAATTAAACTTACAAAAAATATGATAAAATTAACTGTATTATAAAATCCTACTTATAACCATATAAAATTAACTATATTATAACTTCAGAAACATTTATAAAATATGTAGAAAAAGAAGTTCTAGAGTAGCTTTCAGAAGGGCAAAATGCATATATTGAAACAAATAACTATGTGAATAAGATTTAATCAAGTGATTGCAATTCTTGAGTGATGGCTTAAGAGCTGCCCCCAAGTTAGAAATGAGACGTAAGTGCAGCAGGTTAGAGACAGTGTGGTTGTCTGGATACTTACTGATCAGTGACTATTAAGCAGTTACTGAGAAGACATCTGGTATGACCAGAAAGTGAAAAGTAGGCCAGCCTCAAAGAATCATAAGCAAATCTTCAGATCCTACTAATTAAAACAAAAATAATAGCAATGTGTAACAGGTATTGCAGCATATTTAGAAGTAAAATGTGTGACAACAATAACATGAAAGAAGGAGGGGAAATGGGAGTAATTTTGCACACATTTCTTATATCACTACATCACAATGGCATTACAATAACGTACTAATAATTACATTATTATTGGAGTCACACAACGTTATTTGAACGTAGACTTACAAGTTAAAGATGTATATTAAAATCCCTACAGAAACCACTTTAATGAAAGAAAACAATGAGGTGTAGCTGATAAGGCACAAAATAGAAATAAAATGAAATCATAAGAAAAAACTTAATTAACACAGGAGAAGACAAGAGAAATAATGGAACAAAGACCATATGGGACATATATAAACAATAAACTGGTAGATTAAATCAAACCATACTGATATTTAAATAAACAAATTAACATTAATATAAATGATCTAAACACTGAATAAAAATCAGAAATTGTTAGAATTAAGAAGCTAAAAACAACTGTACATTGTTTAAAAGAAACAAAATATACACTGCTGTCTAGTACATTTGAAAGATTTTAAGAGGGTAGATCCTAAGAGTTCTTACCACAAAAGCAAAAGCATTTTTTATGTTTTTTTTTCTTTGTATCTTTATTAGATGATAGATTTTAACTGATTTTATTGTGATGATAATTTAATGATGTATGTAAGTCAAATCATTATTTGGCTGTATACCTTAAACTTATACAGTGTTACAAGTTTTTCATATTAATGTTAATTATATTAACATTATACCTCCATTAAGGTGGGGAAAGAAAAAAATTAAATCTAAGGACACAATGAGGACTAAAGTAAAAGGATATGACAAAACTGATGTAAGGTAAAGTAGATTTTAAAAAGGAATATTACAAGGAGTAAGAGAGATGTTTCATAATGATATAGATTGATTCATCAGGAGGATATAAAAATCACAGGTGGGTTTGTATCCAAAAAAGTAGAACTTCAAAATAAATGAGGGAAAAAGAACTGTTGGAGTTGAATGAAAAAACAGATAAGTCAACAATTTTAGTTTGAGATTTCAACACTCTTCTCTCAGTAATTGACAGAAAATGTAGAGAATTAAGAATATAAAAGCCTGGAGCTACTCTTTCAAACCAACTTAACTTAATTGATATTTATGGCTAACTCCCCCCCCAAATAAAGCATACTTGGCTTTCAAGCATACTGTAACATTCACCAAAGTAGGGCATATACTAAACCATAAAACCAGCCTCAGTATATTTAAGATAACTGAAACATACACAGTGTTCTCTAGTCCAAATGAAATTAAACTAAAATCAATGACATAGAAAAAATCCCCCAAAAGGGGAAAATAAACATATTTCTAAATCATACATGGATCAAAGCAGAAACCCAGGAAAATTAGAAAAATCTTGAACTGAAAGAAAACAAAACAATAGTATGTTAAAATTTGTTGGCTGGAACTAAAATAGTGCTTTCAAGGGAAATCATAGCAATAAATGCTTACCCTAAAAATAAGAAAAATTTCAAATCAATGACCTAAGCTTCTACCCTAAGAAACTAGGAAAAGAAGAACACATTAAATCCAGAGCAAGTAGAAGAAAGTAAATACCAAATATAAGGACAAAAATCAAAGAAATAGAAAATAATAAGGAAAGTCAATGAAACCAAAAGTTGGTTCTTTTAAAAAAGTCATTAAAATTGAGAAACTGCTAGTAAGACATCTGAAAAAAATAAGAAATTAAGGTGCTTATCCTAACACCACAAATATTTCACTTCAGATTATATAGACATTAAAAAAGATGATAAATATCATGAATGACTTTATGTCAATAAATTTGAAAACTTAGATGAAATGGAAAAATTCCTTGAAAGACATAAACCACCAAGCTCACTTAATATGAAATAAGTAACTTGAATCATCTTAAATGTACTTGAGATTTAAAAAAAAAATTTCAACAAAGAAAATTCTGAGTTCACAGGTCTTATCTATGGAATTCTACCTCTTTTAAAAGAAATAATCCCAATTCTACACAAACTTATTCAGGAACTAGAATAGGAAGAAATATCCCCCAATTCATCTTATGAAGACAGCATTATCCTGATATCAATCCCAGACACAAACATTAAAGAAAACCTCAGACTAATACTTCATTGAATAGAGTAAATCCTAATTGGTTATGATGCATTGCTTTTTTTTTTTAAAGGGATCTCTGAATTTAATTTACTAAAATTTTTAAATGTCAGATAAAATTTTTAAATGTCAGATAAAACATTTAAAAATTTTAGTATATTAAATTCAGAGATCCCTTTAAAAAAAAAAGCAATGCATCATGACCAATTAGGATTTACTCTAGAATGCAAAGTTAGTTTAACACCTGGAAGTCAATCCATGCGATTCACCAAATTGGGATATTCAAATTAAAAGTTATTTGACTGTGGTAATAAATGAATTTTAAAAAAACTGAACAAAGTTCCACAGTCACCATGATAAAAACTCATCAAGTTAGGAACAGAAAAAACTTTCTCAAATTGGAAAAGAAGATCGATGGAAAGCCTACAGCTCATAGCGTATGTAACCGTGAAAGAGTAAATACTTTCTGCTTAGAAACAGGAACAAAACAAGGGTGACTACTCTCACCACGTCCATTCAACCCATTACTGGAGGTTCTGGTTACAGCAATAAGTAGAGTGTGAACTGGGTGACAGAAGTTTGTTTATAAGTCTACTGGTAGACCCTAATAGTATTATGTTATATTGTAAAGGGGAGGAACAGCCAAATACCTAACTACACACATCCGGGTTGAATTCAACTAAAGCCTCTAGGGTTTTATTTTGATTCTTTGTGTGTTTGTTTAGTAAATGGTTCTGTTAAATCATGCCTTCTGATCATAGCATAAGAAAGACACTGTAATTGAAACGTATCAATAATGGTCAAACGGGCAGTATTAATCAATTAATTAATCAATCAACTAACAGCCCACAGGGAAGTTTCTCAAGGATTTCTGGCTGTCCCTACCATATCCTCTTAGCTTGTCAACTTGTATATTCATCTGATAAATAAAGGCTAGAGCAATTGTGGTAATCATTTCACAATAAATGTAGATCAAGACATCACGTGCACTTTAATCTTACACTGTCATGTATGTCAATTATTTCTCAATAAAACTGGAAATAGTATTTCTAATTTTTTTAAAAAAAAAGCTGATCTGTACTACTTCAGCAGGTGGATTGCCTCTTGTGGATTGCCTCTGAAGTTTTACTAAACTGTATTTTAAATGCGTTTCTAAAAATAATATTCTACTACATGCAATCTCAGTGTTCAAAATTATTTTGAACAACTACCTACATCATAAAGCTAATCACATCAATGAGCTGTAATAGATTTAATTTTCCATCCCATTAATTTTTCACCTCTGGAGTAGGTCCTGCTTTGCTCTTCAGATATCGAGTTTGGTTGTATTCATCATGTGTCTTCTTGGTGATGCGCTCAGAAGTAACACTGAGAAATTCTGGTTTTGAAAATTAATACTGATCAAGTTTATGCATGGGAAAGGTGAGGGTCTATCTCTTCTCTCTTATGTATTCCTCCTCAATACTCAGAAATGCATACATACATATGCACATATATGTAAGCACAGACATATACACTGCAATTCTCTCATTTCACCAACTAGAAATATGCAAATAAATTTTACATTTCTAAAATCCTAGTTATTAAATGTATATATTCTTATGTGGTGAACTTCTTATACTTGGCTGAAAACCTCACATTATTTCTAAAATTATAGGTAGGAAGTATATTTCTATCTATTATTCCCTTGTTTTTCTATTCCTATATACCCAAATGATACATAAATGGACTGCACTAATCAAAAATTAAATGAATATTCCAAAGTCACATAGAAATTGCTGACGTCAGTGGTGACGTGCCTTAATCTGTTAGCAGCACTGATTTCTGTTGTATGATACAAGGTTTTGGTAACTATTGAAACTATGTGTAAGCATGTTGGGATGTCTTGATTCTTTTTAAAGGTAAGAACATTGCTGCTTACTGTCTATCATTCCTAATAAAAGAAACAGACACCTAAAAGTTAGAAATCAATGTGAGTAAGTGCAGGTACCTGATTTGGGAATGGAGAAGGGAGAAGGGGAACCATCAGAATGGTTGCCTCTGTTCTCAGATCCAGCTAAGGTCCCTGCAATCAGATGCTTCACCCTTGGGGCTAGAAGAGAAGCAGCGAAGGGGGGCTTGGGGAGCAGTCTGACCTGGCGCAGAGAAGGGCAGGCAGGAGTGAAGTGCACAAACACACTGGAGCCTCCCTCCCTCCCGCCCCTTCCTGCGCTCCTGCACTGATCTGATTTGCATGTTCATTGCTGTCTTGTTTCTGAAGATGACTCCTCATCTTAATAGATGTTCACGGCAATGAAGAATAAAGCAGGATATTAGGACTGACTGTGCATGAGAAGTTGTCTTGGGCAGAACTTAAAATGGAAAAAGGAAGAGGGTTAGCTTAGCTGACAGAGAAGTGTGCTTTCAGCAGAAGCTATTTAAGTGCAATTAACCACCACCGACTGAGAGAAGAAACCAGGCAAAGTGAGGGAGGAGACAGATATTTACACCTTTCCCTGGTCATCTGACTTAAGTACACACAGAAATGTTGTTCTTTGAAATCTCTAATTCTCTAAGAAACCATACTTGTGTAAAAAATACGTATTTCTGTGTGTGTGTATGGACATACACAATGATATCTGTGAGCATTTAAACATTTCCAGGGCATTCACCACTATCAGGCACCACAAGAAAGCAGTGAAATGACATCTGAAAGACATTTTCAATTACCTTTCAAAAGGAAATAAATTACTAGAGTGATAAAAAATAAAAAACAAAGGAAACCGTGCTTGTCGGAACATCTCATTTTCCCACATTTATCTTGAATATACATGCTGTACTTTCACAGGGTGAGCTCTGGAAATCGATACCGTAAATAAAACATCATTGGCATCCTCTCCTCGTCCCAGCTATGGTGTGAGTGAAGAGCGGTGATGTCTCGATAAATAATGTTTAGCTTCAGTCTCTTTTACCCTCGTTCCAAACAGATGAGCAATTTCTGAAAAGCCACTGTAGAAGATGCACTTTTACCTCTTCATCAAAAACATATAAAAATGAAATATACGGTGGTATTTATTACCATGTATATTACACACCACCATGGCGATCCCGTACAAATGGCTTTTTTTCTCTGTGGCGCCGACCTTCAAAAGTGATGATGTGAAAAGCCCTAGACTTTACGACAGCTTAACCAGAAATACATTACAGCTGCTATATTAATATGTAGTTGTGGCTTTGCTATAAAGTTTGAATATGAAAAGAAACTCTGATCCTCGTGCTCTGCTATAAACTTTAAGTATGCAGAAAAATATGTTCCTGAGAGCAGCTGGAGGACGCTGAGACAATGTCTATATGAAATGATGCTGTCTCTTCTTCTGAGCCTCAGAACTTAATGACAGGTTTTGCATGACAGAAATCCAGTATTAGCAACTGAATGACTGGCGTCATCTTTAGCACAAGTCAGAACCGCTTCCCAGAAGTGTGCATATTCACACCTTTAGGTCCCCGTGTTCGCTGGCAGGCGGATCTTGACACGTGGATCTACTTAAGCTCCACAGTAAATCAATGGGTATATTTCAGCGACCAAATGCTGAGTAGTGAAAAACAGATGGTCACTGAAATACTACTTTGAAAGAGTCAAGTGTTATTTCCTCTGTACCTTCAAAATCTTTTCATGTGTGTAAACAGCATGAGGCTAGATTTTTAGTAGCTTAACACCTATAATCACTTTGATCAATATTTTAGTTTTATGTGGACACAATTTTCCCAGACATGTAAATGATGTCATGGTACATGCCAAGATCATTTTATAGTATTTTTAATTGATTTGCAAACATCCTCAAATAAGTACATAATTTATTCTTTTCTGATGATGGTTCAGGTGGCCATGAGATATGGCTTAGACATAACACTGCCCAGGAGGCTCAGATGTTACAGGACCCACCTAGCTCTGGCCGTTGCAGCAAAATACCACAGAATGACTGGCTTAAACAGAAGACATTTATTTCTCGCGGTTCTGAAGGCCGGGCAGCACAAGACCAAGGTGCCTGCAGATTTGGTTGCTGGTTGCTGCCTGGCTTGCAGACGTTCATCCTCTCACTGTGTCCTCTCACGGCGGAGCGAGCTCTGTCTGTCTTCCTCCTCATGTAAGGACATAATCCCACTTAGAGCTCCGCCCTCCAGACCTCACCCAAACCTAATTACCTCTAAAAGGCCCCGCCTCCAAATACCATCATTCTAGGGGTTAGGATTTCAATGTTTGAATTTCAGGGGGGCAAATCCAGGCCACAGCAGAACCTCATGTCTATATTCATTTTAGCAGATTTGTCAGATTTTGTAAATTATTTAAACAGGAATGAGAAGGAAACAAGTTATGCTTTAATATTACAGCTGTAACTAATTTCTAGATGTTAGTTTTGCATACAGACAGCATTTGATGACCTAGAAGGTTAAAAATTAAAAGAAAAAATATTAAATGATATATATTGTCTCATGAAAGTGCTGTGTATGATATAATAAATTAGGGGAAAAAACCATTTTCACATGTATCTGAGAATGATTTTTGAGAAGAAAGAGAGGCTGAGATAATCATTCTGCACAATTTAAATTGTGTTGTTCTGATTTGTTTTCTTTGGCCTGTATGTTTTATAATATTATTTGTTCTTTGAAGTTATTGTTTTAAAAGTGTTTCAGTTTAATCACGCATAATCTATTCCATGATGGTAGAACTGACTGGTTTATATGCCAAAATGTATAATCTAACCTGTCCAATGCTGTATCCCCTACCCAGATGGGACTTTCTAAATGAAAATTTACATTCATTCATATGAAATAAAATTTAAAATTCCATTTCTCTGTCACAGTAGCCACCTTTCAAGTGCTGGATAGCCACATATGGCTAATGGCTACTATATTTGGCAGAACAGATTGAGAATGTTACCATCACTGTAGAAGATTTTACAGAACAAGTGTGCTCTGGTGTAAGTGTTAGCAAACGGCGGTCCGTGGGCCAAGCCAGCCTGCCATGTGCTTTTGTAAATAAAGTTTTATTGGGACAAAGCCACACCCATCGCTTTATGCCTTATCTGTGGCTGCTTTTGTGCTATCACAGCAGCCTTGAGTAGTTGCAAAAGAAACCATATGCCTTAAAATATAAAATATCTTCTATCTAGCCCTCTACCAGAAAAGTTTGCCAGCGCCTGCTCTAGAGGATGGATATCATTGGAGTTTGTAGCTCAGGGTCTGCAGGTCAACCTACTAGAATCTGAATCCTGAATCAGGCAGAGATTAAGTTCTCCAACAATTTCAAAAGATATTTACTTTTACCATTAATATACATTGTCTGAAGTGAATTCTATACCTCAGTCACCATCATGCCTATAAAATATTTGGTCTTTCTCCTAGCATTCTTTTTAATTGTTCATAAAACTGTAACTGCAATAATACTGGTCTCACAGAATTGTGTGAGGATTTAATGAAAGAATTACCTAAAACTCTCAACACAGTGGTTAATATATTGCCAGCCCTCAACAAATGTTTCTTGTCAAGTTTTATCGTTATGTTCACTGACATTATTACTCTTCTAACTGGTAAAAGATGTGCAAATGTACCCCCTCTTTCAAATCTCAAATCAGTCATACAGCAAGAGGTGGCACATTAACCGAAGGAGATCAAGGTACAGAATTCACTTCAGGCAATGTATGTTAATGGTAAAAAGTAAATATCTTCAGAAATTTTATCCATATTTTCTACCTAGTGTGTCAGACACATAATCACATTTAAAATACCTCATGCCTATGAACAGCAAGCCAAATTTTATCTGAGATTTCTTTGGTTCCTGCTCAAAGGCTTGGGTCTATGAAGCTGTTGATAAGCCAAATCTGTCCCCCAAGTTTGACAATACTCTAATCCCCACTCATTTAATGTTTAAGGGAAGTGAATGGATGCTTTGGCTTGGTCATCATGGCCATGTGCAGATTTCATGCTATCTAACTTTTTCTTCAGTTTTAGCTACCTAGCAATAGCCTATTCTAACAAAAGATTATGAGGTATATGGGAACTATGAACAGAAAGGGACTTGATCAGTAAAAAGACCGTCTACATATGGTGGAAATCAGCCTCTGGCAAAATTGTGGGGAGCCTGCCAATGTGATTTCCTCTTCTCTTTCTCTCACTTCTCTTGATTTTTGAACCTTCTTTTACCCTGGTATCCCCCTCCAAGCCCACTTAAACCAAGGAACTCACTGTTTTCATATGACCCTCCCTCCCAGACATTAATGTCCCAGGCAGGTGCCCCATGCATACAAGGGCTAATGGGTGTTGAATCAAATGAGAGTCTATAAAGATCAAATGCTGTGGGAAACCTACACAGTTTGACAGATCGTCCTCAGTTTCCTTTACTTTTCCTTCCTCTCTTTCCTCAGCCCATCATTATGGACTTTTAGCAGCATCTATTACCTGCAATAATGTTTCGTATCATTTGCACAGAATGACCCTCTATCCTAAAATACCACGTACCAAAGTTATTTCCAAATGAGCCTTGAAATAAAAATAAGAGCAGGGCAGGTGTGAAGGAGGGGGTGTTGCCCTTTATAGGCACCAAATAAAGACAGAAGGATAAAAGGGAGATGGAAACAAACCTACCCTGAGAGTTTCTTATGTACCTGGAATTATGCTAGGCACCTTATAACTTGTAACTTGGTGACTAATTTTGTCAATGCATTTCTGAAGCAGGTAGTAAAAGTCCCCTTTGTTACCAGAAAAACTGAGAATCAGAGAAATTCAGTAATCTGCTAATAAGTGATGGAGCTGGAATTCAAGTTGAGCCTGTCTGATTTCAACACTGATTCCCTTCTATGTGGTATTATTTCTCATTACTTCAAGTAATCTATAGTGCATGCTATTTTATGTGACAGAACTTTTGAATAAAGTGGAGAAATTATCTGTAATTCACCACTTTCATAAATCTAGGCTGTAGCACAGACTTGATAAACATGGAAAGAGTCATGAATTCCAGTGACGGATATCAATTACAGGAGATGCATACAAATCTTGACACTAAATACCCCTGTCCCTCATTGACATCTGCGGTGAAGGCCACGGCGGAGCTTCCAGAGTTTACCTGCTTAGGTTCACCGCCTGGCGCTGGCCCTGTGCCCTACATCTTGCACTGTCTTTCTAGGGTACCTGCTTCCAGGGACCCCAGAGCATTCATCTTAATCAGGAGGACATGGAAGTAAATGGGACCCAGCACTAGCCACTGGGTGAAACTTGACCTTGCTGATTATTTCTGATGACTTCAGAGATCAGATCTCTCCCCATTTATCATCCTGGCGGATGATCTCAGATTTCTGCCATTTGTACACAGGAAAAAGCAGTGTTTCAGATTTTTGTTGGTTTGTAAAGAGGCTCAACTTGAAAATTCTGCTTTTACAGAGTTTAAGGAAGCTTGGAATGAGTGACCTCCAGAACATTTTACTTTCTAATGCTTTTGCTGAATAACAACAACACTTGAGCATCCTATCTATCGTGAACAAAAGACGAATTTTTTTGTCCCAAATTTTGTCTCGGAGGAACCCGAAGTCACATTTGGCTAGTAAACACTGCTGCCTTAGCTGCTTCTACTTGATAGTAGCGGCTACCATTAATTAAGTGCTTTTTCTGCCCTGGATGTTGCTAAGATCATATACTGACCTCATTAATTTAAGCAGCACAAGAACTCTGAGATCCATGTTCCATTGCCCCCATTTTGTCAATCAAGGGAGTTAGGTGATTTACACAGGGTCTGCTATACTCTATTGCAAACAAAGGATCTGAAGTGAGACTGTTTGAGGGCAAGGAAGCTGTTCTGAACTATGGATGACAAAAAGAAAAGGTGCAAAGACATTTGAACCCAGGACATTATGCAAACCACAGGGCAACAAGTGCAACAAAAATGTATTGTTTCTCTAGAAACATCTCCAGTTCTGCCCCAGTGTCTCAGTCACTCTCTATGACCAGCCTAGTGGTTTTCAACCTTAGCCTTCCTTCACAATTGCCTGGCAAGTTTTTGAAAAAACACCTACTATGTGAGCCTCACCAAGTAGATCAAAATATCTGGGATCCAAGTATCCAATAGGGATCTTATGGTGACCATTTCAATAAGTAGGTCAGTTAGCACCAAAGAGATAAGGTGATTGTGATTCCAGTAGAGGTGATGGTTTTTCCAGTGATGTTGAGGGGAGGGAGATGTGAAAGAATTAGTGGGTAGAGAAAATCCCAAATTAATTCTTGCAGCGTTTTCAGGCTTAAAATTATTTGAAGTTACATCAACGCTTGCTGGTACCCCATAGGCTTGTCCTGTGCACACCAATATCCCAGTGAAGCTTTCTGTGTCCTGACAAAGTAGCCCAGCAGTTCAGTAAATGTATTACAGTTTAAAAATACTTGATGAGTGGAAGGATAAGTAGATGAAGTGATTTCAGTATTCATTGACTTGACATGGGTACAAAGGGGCTTTTCAAAACACTGCTTGAATTTCATGAAAACAAATTTTTGTGCCCAAAATAACATGATTCCTCTCCATGGAGGTTAATTCAACAAACAAAAAAGTACAATAAACTGGAACAAGTCTTGAGACTTGCCTCATCGGTTCAAGACAGTCCCAAAGCTACCGTTAGAAATTTCTGCTGTTTTACAAAGTAAATCAGATCTAGGTAAAGTGAAATAAGGACAGAGAGGGAAATCACTTTGGGTTGGATGGAGCTAACTTGGGAAGCTGAAAGCCATTTCAATTTTGATCCTTAGCAAATACCACAATATCTGCCACTAAGACTGCAAAACAGTAGTAAACCCAAGAAAATGCGTCACCTTTTACAGGCCCAAATGTATGTCTTCTGGAAGATTCCATTTATAAGGCTTGAGAAGGAAGAATACACCTTCAATAAGTCAACGGTTCCCTGCATGAATGTACATTTTTTGAACGTGGTCTCAGAAGTGTAGGAAGCTCATTTACATCAGATAAATTCCCATTTTCTTGCAAGAGTATTAAAACATTCCAGAGATAACCACAAAGAAAAACTGTAGGCACCTCATAGAAAAATTGCTAGAAGCTTGTAGGAAGATTACACATAGATTGCAAGATTCTGTAGATGAACCCTAAACATCCTCTATTCTGCTCATTTTCTATAGCATTCCTGGGTCACACTGAAAAGATTGAAATGGTTTATAAATCTAGATTTAAAAAATGATAATACAAGCCTTTTATGGGTCTTTCAGTGGGAGCAACTGTTCATCTATTATTGATGACTGATTAAAGGTACAGAAATATTTTTGACTCAGTACTCCAAGATTTTTGTATACAACATGGACATCCTTGATGGGCAAGGAAATTCATAAGTAAGTCTTCTTGTAGACTTGCTTATGGGGCCCCTAATTTTAGCCCAGGCAGTAAATGTTTCTCCTAGGTGGATTTGAATGCAGGTTAAAACTTTATTCAGAAATGTACTGGCAATATTATAGAGGGCTTATGCTCTTATTTTTTCTCTATAAAATACTGATGCCTCGCTGCCACCCCTAGACAGCCTGATTTAATTGGCATGAGGTGTGACCCCGTCTTTGGATTTTTTTAAAGCTCCCTAGGTGATGCTAATATGCAGCAAAGACTGAGAACCACTGGGCTAGACTGATTGGTCTCAAATTCCTATATGACTTTGTCATTATTTTGCTTAAAATGCCATACACCTAGTCTTCACAAAATAGTCCAGATTCTTCAACACAGCATCTAAGGTCTTTCAAATTAGACTATTTGTAATGACTCTGGCCTGAACTCTCAATCCTCTCCTTCCACTTAACATCCACCATATATCACCTACTTCTTTAGTGACTGTATCTCCCTGGCCCCTAGATAACATAATGAAGGCAAAGATTAACATAGCTTGTAATAATTTGGGAGAGTCTATTTATCATCTGGAAGCCAATTGGTAATAAGCCCACTTCCCAGAAGGAAATTTTTGCAAAGATTTTATAGTTGAGCATAAAAGTTATAATATCCTTTCCTTCTCGTCCATCCACCGCTTCTAACACAACAACCAGTCCATAATAAGCAGCATCATTATCAAGAAAGGCACAATGTAAAGGTTTTGGATTTCCTTAAGGAGGCACCTTTCAAGTCCTTGTGTCAGTTTTGGGAGTTCTTTACACTTTATGATCTAAAGCACTTCCATTCTAAGTACCCCAACCACCCCTCACACCCAGGCACCCATATGCCACCAGGAAAGACAGACACATGGCTGATTCAGCTTTAGGCCAAACTAGAAAAATAAGAACCAGATTTATATTCCCACCTGAAAGAAATAAAAAACTAGAAAAACATAAAGCTAGAGGACTTCAGAGAGAAGAGAACTGCATCCAGAGAAAACACGAGGGAAACGCTGGGTCCACAGTGAGCCTTTAGCTGATACTTTGTCAGTTAACCAGTGTGAGTAAACCACACAAAATCTGGAAAGTACCAACCAGCAAGCTGAAGGGAACCATTCCCCAGAGTTGGCACAGACCAAGAATAGTTTCTCTTCACAAGAGCCTCAGTGAAAAATCTCATCATTCACAAATCTCTGAGGGGTTCTCCATCAGTAGAGTAGAAATTTGGTTCTAGACAGACACTGCCATGGTAACAGTCTAGCAAAGCTTCGATGTAAGCCAGAAAGGAAACAGTCTACTTGTAACTTGACTACATCCTGGAATAAAGTGGAAGAATACTTAAAGCAATGAAAAAAACCAGAATGCAACAATAGGAAAGCCACAATATCTAGCATTCAATAAAAATTTACCAGGGATGCAAAAAAGCAGAAAGACACAAATGATAATGAAAAAAAATTAACCAATCAAAACCAGTCCTGGAGGAGATGACAGAATTAGTAGGTAAGCTAATAAGAGAGTTATAACTATAATTTTTATGTTCAGGAAGCTAGAAGAAATATTAAGCATAGTAAGTAGAGACAAAGAAGATACTAAAAAGACCAAAGTCAAGCATTTAGAGATTAAAATGGAATGTCTGAGATGAGAAATACTGTGGATGGGATAGAAAACAGATGAGTCATTGCAGAAACAACAATTTATCAACAAACTTGAACACACTGCAATAGAACTACTCAAAATGAAACAGAGCAGAAATAAATGATACTTTCAGTGATCACTGGTGAAAATTCAAGGTGCCTAATATACATACAGCTGGAATCCCCCAGAGAGAGGAGAGAACAATAAAATATTTGAGAGAATGAAGCCTGAAAAATTTGAAATGTAATGAATACTCTCACCTACAGACTCAAGAAGTACAATAAACGTGAAGAAGAAAAAGGAGGGGGAGGGGGAGGAGACAGGCCGGGAGAGGGAAGAGGAGAAAAATACACACCAAGACCCATTATAATCAACTGCTTAAAATCAGGAGTAAAGAGAAAATATTGCCAATATTCAAATGAAAAAGATACTTTGTGTGGAGAGGAACAAAAATAAGAATGAAAGAGGACTTTTTATTATAAGGCATGCAAGGCAAAAAGACTGTGAATACCCAGTGAGGGGATCCCTTTCAATCTATAATTCCATAGCCACAAAAAAACAGCTTTCAAAAATAAAGGCAAAATAAAAAAATTATTCAGAAATTAAAATGCCAAAAGGATTAATCAGTAGCAGACCTCCACAGGAGGAAAGGGCTAAATTTGGGAGTTTGAGATTTGCAAATGTTAACCACTATACATAAAAATACATAAAAAACAAATTTCTTCTCCGAGGCATAGGGAACTATGTTCAATATATTGTAATGGCCTTAATGAAAAGGAACATGAAAGTAAATATCTATCTATCTATCTATCTATCTATCTATCTATCTATCTATCTACACACATTACTAGGATATCATGCTGTACACCAGAAATTGACAGATTATAACTGACTATACTTCAATAAAAGAAAGAAAGAAGGAAGGAAGGATGAAAGAAAGAAAAAGAGAGAAAGAAAGAAACAGTGGAGGAATTCCTTTTGACAATGGGAAAATAATACCAGAGGCAAATATGTACACAAAAGAATAAAGTGCATTGGAAAGAGAAACACCATGTGTACATTTTAAACTGTTTTTCTTACTGCTTAAAGATCTTTAAATGATACATGACTGTTTAAGTAAAAATAATAACAATGAACTTTTGGTTTATAACATGTAGAATTAAAGTACCTGGCAACAGAAGGACAAAAGACAAGAGGGAACAACTGAAGTACGCTAGGATAAAGTTCATATACTGTGTGTGGGGTGGTATAATTATCACTTGAAAGTGGACTGTGGCAGTTTAAAGATGTATACAATAAATTTTAAAGCAGCCACTGACATAAAAATAACAAACAGTTATAGGTAATGAAATACCAAAGAAAATAAAATGGAATCATAAAAAATAATAATTCATGCCAAAGGAGGTAGGAAAAGAGAGCAAAGGGGATAAAAAATAGATGGGATAAATGAGGAACAAATACAAGATGTTAATGTTAGGTCGAAAACCAACCATACCAGTATCACATTAAATGTAAGTAGTCTAAATGCATTTTTTAAAAGCAGGTATTGTCAGCTTAAATGAAAAACAAATAATACACTATATGCTGCCTAAAGAATTACATATTAAATATAAAGATATAAATAAAGTAAAAGAAACATAATGGAAAAGGACATATCATGCTAATGATAGTAAAAGGAAGCTCGAGTGATTATATTAATATCAGACAAGTACATTTAAAAAAGAAAGAACATTAACAGGGATAAAAAGCATCATTTCATTATTATAAATGATTCAATACACCAAGAGAACATAATTATTAGAAATAGTTATGCACCTGATGTTAAAACTTCAAAATACATTAAGCAAAACCTGAAACTTCAAGGAGAAATAGAAAGTTTACAGTAATATAGAAAACAGTAATTCAAAAATATACAATGATAGTTAAAAATCCAAGATAAAAATATACAATTATAGTAAAGGGTCAATACAATTATAGTTAAGATTCAACTTCTCAAAAGTTGATTAAAACAAAGGACAGAAAATCAGTAAAGATACAGAAAATGTAAACAATACTACTGACCAACTTGATCTAATTGATGTTTATAGAACACTCAACTCAACAGCAACAGAATATACAAGCTTTTCAATTGCACAGGGAACGTTTATACAGATAGACCATTTTCTGGGCATTAAACAAGAATAACTGATTTTTCTAAAAAACTTACATTGTATGTTCTCTGAACCCAATGGAATTTAATTACAAATTAATAACAGCAAGCGTGTCTGAAAAATCAAGAATATTTGAAAAATGTTCTTCTAAACTTACAGAATTAGGAGGAAATCCAAACAGAAATTAGAACATATTTTGAACTGCATGCAAATTAAAAGACTTATCATATCCAAATTTGTGGCATACAGCTAAAGCTGTATTTAAAAATAAATTTAAAGCACCAAATGCCTATATGAGAAAAGATGCAAGGTCTCAAATCAAAGATCTCAACTTCCACCTGAAGAAAGTAGAAGAGGAGCAACTTATCCCAAATGATCCCAATTGATCCCAAAGAAAGTATAAGAAATAAAATAAAGATCACAGCAGAAAACAATGAAATAGAAAACAGAAAAATGATAAAGAAAATCAATGAAACTAAAAGCCAATACTTTGAGAAGATCTATTAAGCAGATAAACATAGCCACCATGATTAGGAAAAAAAGGAAGAAGACACAAATTATCAATATCAAAGATGAGAAAGGTGACATCATCACAGATTCTATAACTAGGAAAAGAATTAAAATGACAATTTTAACTAATTCTTTGCTGATAATTGGGAACTTAGATAAAATGAAAAATTCTTTGAAAGATATACACTACCAAAAGCTCACTCATGAAGAAATGTGTAACCTGAAAAAAGCCATGGCTATTTAAAAATTATTTTCTAAAAAAAAAAAAATTAATCCATGTAACTAAACAGTCTTTACTTAGGCCTACACATATATGATAAATTGTTTTTTTAATAAAAAGTACTGTGGCAAATTCTGTCAAAAAAAAAGTGTTCTTTTCAACAAATGGTACTGGAATAATTGAATATCCATACACCAAAAAGTGAACTTTGAGCCAGACTTTCTACCATACGAAACATTAATTCAAAATGGATTATAGATCTAAATATAAAACCTAAAACTTTAAAACATCTAGTTAAAAATGTAGAAAATATCTTTGACCTTGGGTTAGGCAAAAATTTCATAGTTACAACACCAAAAGCATGATCTATAAAAGAAAAAATTGATAAACAAGACTTCACCAACAGATTTTTAAGAATTCTGTTCCTCAAAAGACATTGTTAACAGAATGAAAAGACGAAACATAGACTTGAGATAGTATCTGCAAATAATGTATCTGACCAAACCATTCCATTCCTAGATCCTTTCCTTAGAGGAATTAAGCATATATCCATACAGAGCCCCTGAATGTTCACAGCAGCTTTATTTATAATAGCCAGAAACTTAAAACAGCATAGATGTCTGTAAACAGGTGAATGGACAAACAAATTCTGACATATCTATTAAATGGAATGTCTTTCAGCAATAAAAAGAAATCAACTATTGATACTGTAACTGTATGACATTGTAACATGGTTGTATTTCAAAATGATGATGGAGAGTCAAAAAAAGCCAGATCCAAACAGAAGTACACAATGGATGATTTCAAAATGAGAAAGCCACAGTGACAGAAAACAGATCATTTGATACTTGAGGGCTAGGTGAAGGGATAGTTTATGCTTTGGCAGGAGGAATCTTTTGAAAGTGATAGGAATGTTCATTATCTTGACCACAGAGATGGTTTAACAGGTGTGTGAAACTGTTAATTGTAAACTTTAAACATTCACAGTTGATTGTAGGTCAATTGTAAATCAATGTCTTTTTTTTTTTTTAAGATAACTTGACTTTCTCAGAGAGAAGTGAAAACCAATGAATTTAATAGAATACCTAAAAAATATCTGAGTGGAAGATCAAAGAAATGGAAGATCTACATAAGTGAATAAATAAGTGAATTAAAAAATAAAGGAATAATTAGGATACTAATAATAGCTAGTATTCATTATTCAGATCATGTGTAAGGTGCATTGTAATAATTACCTTGGTACACGTAAGGTAGGCTGTGGTGACAGCAGTGTTCGCTGTTGACAGCTCGCACATGAATCCCTCTCTGGTGTTGCCCTCTGTCAAAGGAAGCTGCCCACTGAAGGCAACGCCTCTTCCCTGAAGGCTTACTTGCATCCAATGACTGGTCTAGGCAGTACCGCAAACACCCGCCCCCTTGCTCTGATCTAGACATCTGCAGACATCCCTTGTCTAGAGCTCCCCTGGAATCATCTGACTCTTCTGTTGCAACTGGAGAGCAATCCACTTCTCCTTCCGCCCAATCCTTCAATCTCCTACAGGTGTTGTCTCAGGAGTTTTGGGGATTTTTTTTCCATTAACCTCCTATAATACAAATATCAGAGGCTCAGAAACTATTTCCTAAGGAAACAGATCTGAAACAACTGATTATCTTATATAATCTGCCAAACAATTGTCTAAGGTATGTTCCACTAGTACCTTGGTTTCATCAGTGAGGGAAGGGCTGAGGTTAGAAATTCCACATAACTCATCTAAGATCACTAGGACAGCAGCTGGAGGAGCTGATAAAGCATGGAACTTTTTAACACCAAACTCTACAGCCTCCTGGAGGTGGTTTTATCATGAATGAATTATTGAAATGAAACTTAATATCCTTCTTTTTACATTTTCAGGTTGGCAGATTACATGAATGCTGAAGGCACTGTGTATCTCAATACATCAAAGTATCTCACATCAAAGTATCTCAAATAATAGCTTTATAAGTATAAGGTGAAATGAGATATAAACGATGATTTGATGGGTAAATTAACAGCTAGTTGAATCACTGTACTGAGTAAGTGTTGATTAATAGGGCTATGTCAAACTAGCCTCTGTGTTTTTTGGGAGCAACATATTGTTAAGACCCACACAGGAAAGCCACATGATTCAGCACTGATAAATGCTTGTGGAATTTAACTGAAGCCCTCGGGAGTCCCTGATGAATTGTTATCAAGCCCTATCCTTGACCTTGGCTTATATGATATGATATTTACTTCAGTGAACTGAATGGAGCCCACAGTTCTACTTATAAAATCCATCATGTTACATTAAAATAGTGCTAATAAATTACTCATTAAAGGAAAAATCAGAGATACATGATTCAGCAATATTGACTCAAAGACATCACTGAGCAGCCACTATGTACCAGATTCTCCACTGTACACTGAAGCCACAAAAATGACTAATGATTAAATGATTATCTTGTACCAGATAATGATGATTACCTGGTACAAGATGGCATTTAATAGACTTTATGAGCAGTATTTGATTTATTTTTTAAGGAAATTGCATAATTCAGGATAACGAGTCAAAGCATTGAGTCACATTGGTCTTATTACACAGTTATGGGACCCCAACAGTACAACATTGTTATCAAGGTCATCTGAGTCAAACTTATGCTGGGTTAGAAGAAACACGATGTCCAAATAAAGAGAAGGTAGAACACCCAGCTCTATTTTGACCTGGTCAGGCCACATCCAAAATACTATATCCAATCTGAGCACCATTAAAAACACCACAGCCAACAAAACATTTTAAAATCATACATACACTAGCAATTACCCAAATGAAAGCAACTAGAATGCTCTGGTCCCTGTACTCTAGGAAAACTAAGGGGCTAGAATTATTTAATCTCAAGAAATAAAGGCCAATAAAAGACACAACACATTCACAAAAGATTATTATGTCGAAAGTAGGGTAAGCTTGCACGTTGGTGCTTCAGAAAGGAAGGTGAAAGAAAAGTAGAAGGAAGCCTATTTTGGTTTTACCCATGAAAGAACTTTGTAACAATGACACCAATTTCAAAAGAGGAGTGTTCTCTCTCAGAATATGGTAAGTTTTCTGCTTCTTGAAGCATATTTTTCAAAGCAGCTGCATGTTTGTTGAGCACAATAACTTCTGAAGTTTCTCCCAAGTCCATAGAACAGAGACTGTTTCTGCTCTAGGATAGACCATTTAATGAGTAGAATGTCACTGTGGTTATTCACCGAGTTCATAGAGCCTGAAAAAGAATGCACACATGTATTCCCTGCAATGAGATATTTCTTCCCTGGAGTATATCCAGAAAACTTACTGAGGAAAATAAAATTCAAAATGCAACAACCTTTGTGGAATAAATTCCAGCAAATGGATCTTACACCTTATTCTATTTATTTGAAGAACTCAGATTATTAATGATGCCAGGAAGCTTATTCTCTACAACGCATTTTAGTCACTTGTCTCCTGACCTCCCTGTGCCATATAGTTTACAATGTCATTTCAAATCTTAAGGAATATCTGTAGAGTCTGGATTAAGGGAATGGATATACAACATGACTACATTTGGTTTCAAGTTAATAAATTGGAACAAAACAATACATTTTCATATGTACATCATAAATATGCTTTGCACGTTTTTTTTTTCTTTTTTGGCCAAAAGATAAATAATGTAAGACAAAAAAGTGTTAAATAAATTTTTTAATGTTTTCCAACCAGATAATTAATAACAGTTATGAACACTGGGTGTGTTACTGAAACTAGATAAAAATCTTTCTGTTATCTGTTCCCCAAAGAGACAACGGTTTTCCCTCTTGGCTAAGATCCAAAGAAGGAGCTGCTATGTCACTCAAAATGCTGGAAACCACTCATGAACCATTTATTAGAGAAGGAAGAGTACTAACTACTTATAGAATAATGAAACTTGTCCGGAAGTCTTTTTATTAAAAAAATTAAATGACTGGGTGATTCTTATAAAGTTAACCTCTTTAAAAAAAAATCTCTCACAGTGACTATAGTAAGGTTAAGCAACACATATGTTTCTGACAATAGATATTAGCTGTAAAGTACAGTTCTCAATTAGCAAAGAAGCTAATGATTTATTATGTGCAACAATTAACTCTGAAGACATTGGGCTTTTAACAGGAATCAAACAATGTGTTATGATTCAAGGACAAGGAACTAATTAACGAACAGAAACTTGTGATTTCCACTTTGGGATATTGTGATAGAAAAGGCAGATATGGAGAAATAAAGCAGTCAGTTTATAACACATTTCTGTGGATTTCATAAGAGCTGAAACTTAGAAAAAAAAGAGAATTTGCGGGAAGAATTTTGATGGAACTGTAAAATAACTTTTAGCTTTGGGCAAATTTAAACCATTATCACCATCTTGATAACAAATATAAATGAAGCTCTTATTGTGCACACGCATTATAATAAGCACAAGGATAAAAAGACTTAAGGAATGTGCCCTGCCCTTACTGAGCTGGAAGTTTAGCAATCTGGGATAGAGACAGGCTTTATACTGTGAGTGCTATGATTAATTTAAAATGGTTTCCGGGAGGGCTAGATAGTAAAGGAATCTGATTCAGTGCCAAAGCTTTATGGGAAGGGGAGCCATGTTTATTTACTGAAGCTTGCCATTGGCGTGGGAGAGAGTTGTGACATCACACAAATAGACAGTATGCTTAATGGTTAAAAGCCAGGCTCAGACAGCCTGGGTAAAAACTAAATAAATTAGTGTATACTAATAATTAGATACATATTCATGTTTATACACAGATACATATATATATGTGTGTGTGTGTGTGTGTATACACATATATATATGGAGAGTTAAAGAGAAACACATTGTGTGCGAGTGTATAAATGGATGATAGATTACACACACAAAAAACTTAGACTAGTCTATGCCCAGATGCTAAGGGAAGCTCTCATAGACAAAACTGGCTACAGGAAAGGCTAGGGAACTAAATTGGTCTAAAGAAAAGGCTGGGAACTAAATATGAGAAGTGGAAGTTGACCTCAAGATGGGCCAGGCTGAGCAGTGGCAATAAATAGGTTATTCCAGAACCAAACTGAAATATCCATGGTTTGTTTTTTTTTTTTTTTTCTGGTGGATTGTTTGGATGAAGTAGAAATTTCTTTAAAAAGCCATGGAGAACACAGAATGCCAGGTGCAAGGACTATGGACATTATTTTATGCTTTAGGCAATAACTGATTTTTTTTTAAACAAATAAGTACTGTCTTTTAGAAAGAGTGAGTTTTAAACGTATGTTGGAGGACTATGGGATGCTCAGGGAAGACAGTAGCCACGCAAACTGTAATTCCCGCAGAGATATTCCAAGAATCTAGGGACCAATCAAGACAGTTTGTTCTGACAAAGCACAAAGAAAGTCAGCTTTTAATTGGGAAGAGGAAAGAAAGGAGCACCCTGGACCCAGGGCTTCAGAGCTTTCTATTTCTCCAGACCTCATTTAAAAATTGGTAACTTTATGAGTTAATGCTGCAAATGGGACACAACAGCGCACCCAAATGCAGAAAGCAGTATCTCCCGGAGGGGTTATGAGCGGTTGGCCCTGAGTTGACACTAATCCCCAGGGACTCAACATGCCCACTTTGGTCGATCAGAGAGGGGGCAATTGTGGAAATCAGATCTTCTTGGAATCTTGCCATTAGTCCATCCTACAGTGGGTCCTGTGGACCTGAGAGACCATTCTGAGTTTCTCTTACTTTAGAAAAGCACACTTCACCACTGTCAAAATCTACATAGTGTGCTTTTGAGGGCCATTATAGCAGAAAAGATCAAAAACAACTGCTTCTCCCAGAATAAATGAAACAAAAGTAATATGCATTTCTGGAGGAATTCCGAAGATTAATACCAAGAATAAAAACCTGAAGTATGCAGGGGTGTAATTCCTATTACATCCCTGAATAACTCAAATCTTGGGCTAATCTAAGGGCTTAATGGATTTTGGGCAGTAGATTTATCATAAACTTAGAGAGTGACATCGATCGCAGCTCCCACTGCAAGTGTGATCTCTCTGCTGGTACAGTTCATTGAAGCCCCTTGCACCTGGTATGCATTTATGCACCTGTTGAGCTGGTAAAATTTTTTTCTCAATCCCTCTATAAAGACAATCAGAAGATGATCTTTATCTGGCAGGCAGAGCAGTCCACCCTCTCAACAACCGGAGGTTGTTTTTCTCCTCATCTTTGTCCTCATATGCTCTGTAGAGACCTTGTTTCCCAGAGAACATAGTATTCAATATGACTGCATCATGCTAGTTAGATCTGGTTAAGTGGAAGTTTCCTAGTAAGACTTGGGAAGACACGTGTATATCGGCAGGTGACAGACGAATCCTATGAAAAGTTAGGAGCCTGCCACATCAATAAAATTGCTAGGTATCGTCCCTAAAACATGTCAAAATATTCCCTGTAAAGGGAGGGACAGGTAGCAATTAGCTTCTTTTAGTTTGACGAAGCAGGCTGCACATAGATTCACCTCAAAATTCCCATCTCACTAAACCTTTGAATATCTTCCTTTATGGCAGAGGTCAGCGAACTCTTCCTTTAAAATGGCAGATAGTAAATGTTTCATCTTGTGCACCGTTATGCTCCCTTGCAAACTACTCAACTCTGCCACTGTAGCATGAAGCAGCCATAGACAAGACGTGAATGAACACGGCCACGTTGCTGTGAAACTTGATTGACAGGTAACGTGCCACATTCGGCCTGGGGGCCACCAGCTCGTTTGCTGACCTCTGTTTTACAGCATGCCAGGAAGTTCCAGCAGCTCACGTGTACTGACCATAGAATCTAGGTTTAAATTAACTAGCTGCTCCCATTGGGAGAAACTGAAGCCAATTGAACGGCAGGCTAGGTGATGTAGTGCTTAGAGACCAGTCTCCTTTGTCTCCCATAAATGCCTTACTAATGGGGTACATGATCAAAAAAATTTAGAGACCACAATTTAATAGTTAATATCTATGAGTATGAAGTATTAAGCCAAGATGTGTAATGTACAATGACCATCTAGAGTTGGGGACATGCACACCCACATGCACTGATCTATTAAACACTGGGAAAGCCATTTCCTCAAAATTTCAGTGCTTTCTGCTCTATGGCTAGATGGATACTTGGTTATGAATTTGCTTCCTGAGACGACACTCTGAAACTTGCTCTGCAAAAGCAGTAACGATTCCCCTTCGATGTCACAAGTCTAAACATGCGATTTCTCTGATCCTTCTTGCACTCACGACCCTTCAAATACAATTTTTCCTCAGATAGAATACTAATGATTAAATAATCACCCTTCAGTTGTGTTAATTTGATTGTATTTCCTTCATGATTTTGTTTATCCGTGTTGCTCATCTTCAATAATAAATATAGCTCTTACCTGAAGCTCACTTCTGTTTATCTGACGTTGAATACAATCTATACTTGGAATAACGCTCAGAAAGCTTATCAGCGCAGGCCTAGATGACTGTGCTTTTCTGCGGCAGGGACCTCTCGACATGACAAAAGGGAAACATACGCTCATCATTCTACCTCTAGACAGACCTTATAATGCTTCAATCATGCCCGGACAGGTAACAAATTCCTTTCCCCATTCCTGCTGGGATATTATGAGTTGCTTATTACTTCTCTTTTATAGACCATTGATTTTTCTTATGCACTCCATGTCATCATTACTGTTTGAGTAATGTTAATGCACTCTCATTATTATAAACTATTTTATTTTGGCTTTAATGATTTTTTTCCCCAGACAAATATTGAGAGTCAGGAATCTTTTAACTCTTGGCCGGCTCTTCCATTTACTATTCATTTGACTTTAGGCAAATCACTTCTGGGCCTTAGCTCTCCATCTATAAGAGGAAAGGATGGTTATAAATGTTCAATTACAGTGCTCTTCAAATTCATGACATCTTTTCAGTGGCATTAAACCACTTGTTATTCCCTGCAAAGTTTGTCTGTCTAGAAAATGAGAAGTGTTGGAAGTTGTGATTAACTTAATCATTATCTGATGTTTTTCTTACTTGAAGATATTTCATTTAGACCCTGTATCATATTCCATTTTTTAAATAATATGTGGATGCATTTGACACTGTGACCACTTTATTTTGCACTTCTTTCATTTCCACAATGTTACATTGTAACTCTAATCACCCCTTGTTAAGTTTGCTTTCCTAGCTCTTCATCTCCTTCTCCTAAGCTCCTCAGGGCTCTGCCCGAGGTTTGATTTTTCTTGTCACTCTCTACCATCCTCCTGGCCACTCCTAACCACACACGCGTGGTTTCCAGTGCCATCTATACATTAATGACGGCTAATCAACGTCTCCAGCTCATATCTCTCCAGAGCTGTACCCCTTCTGTTCGGCTGCTTAGTTGGTATCTCTAATCAGACGTGGTACAAGCACCTCAAATGCTCTGTGTCTGATGCCAAACTCATCACATTTCCCCAATATTCTCTATGTTTCCTGTTCTTGTTAAATGTCACCATCATTCACCCAATTGCCCAAGGCACACACTCAAAGACCATCTTTAAATCTTCCCATTCTCAATGTCTACATCCAATTGATGTCTTTGAAGACATGAATTGACATTAATGGTGACTGTGAGAAGTTAAAAGTCAAGTAGCTTTGCTTTGAGTATAGTCTAATAGGACCCTATGGACAAACATCCCACTCCAAATTGAACATAACGTTTCATACAAGAACCAATTCATGAATTCATTTGGTAAAAGCAGAGTTAACATTTAAATGGTATATTCTTCTCCAAACTTGAAGCTTTCCTTCATGTTAAAATTAGTGAAATGATCTAAGTGACTTCTCATCATGTTAGTTGGCTAAATTTTCATTAGTGAGTTTAACTTGGATACACTCCATCCAACCAAAAATATACTTTTAGTTTTACTCAGGTTAAAACAACAAACAATACACATTTTGCTCTAACTCAGGTTGTTTGAAAGAAACAATCTAGAAAGAGATCCTGTGAGATTTAACTTTGTGTTAATAAAAGAATTAGGAAAAAAAACTTTATTTTGTTAGCTTATAACACTCAATTTCCTTCATACATATAAGACCAATGAGTCGTTACCCACATCTATCTATTCCATGTCATGTGACTACAAAAATTTAAAAACGCAAATACAAAGGTCTGGATTCTATCCAGTCTCCTTCTCTCTTGTTTGAAGTTTTGGTTTCCTTTACCATAAGTAAAAGGATCTCATCAGAAAAATATGGACATTGAAACATGCATGAAAGTATTTTTAAACACAGAAATTGCAGCCACAGTGAACAGAATTTTAAATTTGCTTCTTTATATTTAATTTTTAAAAGCTCAGTACTCTATAAATATTAACTTATTTAATCCTTAAAATAAGCCTATAGATGTCTATAAAATCTGTAAAATGGAATGGGGCCCATTTTACAGATGAAGAAACTGATGCTCAGAGACATAAGTGCCTAAGATCACATAGCCAACAAGTAGTCCAGCTGGGATCCAAACCCAGGCTGTGGGGGTGTAGAATTCATGTACTTCATCATAGTGTCAACTTTCTTAACCTGACTTCCATCAGGCTTTAAACTCAAATGGCACTTGCTATGTTTTTTGGGAAATTTTCAGGATAGTCAACTTATTTCGTACGAATTTTCAGACGTGTAGTGAAGCACTGTAAAAATCTTCACAACCTGTATGCAAATTATTCCTGCCTGATCTCTTTTCTTCCATTAGGCTCAGGAGAAATGGTTTCCCTGCTATCCAAGTATCTGTCAGAAATTAGTTCCTACAAGATATACTCCTGTCTTAAATGTAACTTCAACAAGATCAAGGTGATACTCAAAGATGAGAAGATTACTTAGAAGTGGTTCAGGACATGCTAGCACTAGAAAGGAAATGTGGTTAAGGTTTCTGAAAAGACTCACAAAGAACAGAAATTTTGTCCTAAGAATTAGAAATGCTTGGAAAGGCAGAACACATGTATTAATAATTCACAAAGAAGTCCATAGCACTACATAAAATGCTCATAGCCAGAACCTGGCCAGGTGGCCTTAAATGAATTTGGAGAATATTTTTATAAATATCAGATGTGTTTGGTCTCTGAAAGACACCAACACAAGGGCACTCACATAAAGGCAATTATTCCAACATATGTCCCCAATGTTGATATATACACAAAATCAAATGAATTTTAGGGACAATGTTCCAGTTTTGGACATTATGTCTGATTCTTAAACAGTTATTTTAGACTCCTCTATGCCACTGTAGAGGAGTTAGAGTTAACTTTGTAAAACTGAAGCAAGGTCACCATTTAAGTAATTTGATTAATAATATGCTGAGGGAAGGAACTTGGTGGAATATAACCACACATACAGATTTAAAGTAGACAAAAATAATTACAAAATGTTAACTGAAAATGCTGGAATGTCACTTCTCTTTAGGTTGATACAAACTGGTCAGGTAGAATTATGTGAAATTTTATTTACTTTCCATTTCATGTAGCCAACGTTTTCACTAAAGTTAATTAAATAATTACTTCATATGTATTTCTCTCCTATCAAATAAATATTTGAAAGTTGGCAAGTTCCTTTAATACCTTACTGAGTTTAATGGCCTTGTGACTGGTGGGTAAGGCCAAATTCTCCTGCTGTTCCTGCTGCCTACCGGAGGCCCACTATCCCCTCTTAAATGTCACTGTAATTCCTATTACTGCCACCACATGGTTGGTGACTCCTTGAGTTACTGAGAAAAGGCTAGACAATCCATTTTCCCCTGTGTGTAAGGGCTTCGGAACTGGAACCTGCTCACAATCACAAAATAAGACTTGACTAAACTCACAGGTGAATTTAACTCAATACCTCCCTAGAGAGAATTTTAAATTACATACTTAATTTCAATGAAATGGTCTGACCAATAAGAATCACTTAGATCATCATAAACAAGTCTACACTCATCAAGTTTGCTGGTTATTTATCCATACTTTTTTCACAGAGCTGGTCACTTAGACGGTGATCTCTCTGGAAACAAGCTCTCCTGTTATACCTTGTCCTCTAAGCATATCTTCCCTTATGAGAGGAGGAGTAAATTCGGTAGATTATGAGAGAAAAAATTGATACGATCTAGTGTGCTGAGTTTATTTGCCCTTTTGGATCATTTGGAAGGGAGGAAAAGCAGAGAATAGTGGTTTAGAGAGCAAATTTTCTGTAAAAGGGAGTGATTAAAATAGTGATTGTTTCGTAGGGTTATTATCAGTGGTCACTGAGTTCGTACATAAAAGTTCATAAGACAGGGCTGGATATGTCAATGGTAGCTGATAACATTATTAACGGTCATAATTTTTATTCAGCTGGAAGCACCCACACAGTTTTAAATGGGTACCACAGCTCAGTAGAGAAATATGGGCCAGAGAAAGAAATTTGGGAATCACCATCACATTGGACAACATTTCTCAACAATGATTTTGCATTAGAATCATCCAGAAGCATTAGAAAACAGCTTTGTCTCAGCTCTACCCCCGTGAGCCCCATGCACAGCCAACAGTGAGAGCACAGGTGGGCAGACATGGCAGGTGGGATCACACACAGGAAGGTGGACGTTGTTGGATGCAGTCTCCCTGGAAGAGTGGCCAGAATGAGAAGCAGTCTTCAGGTTCAAGGTTTCCAGACCAAACTCATCATCTTTCTAACATGACTCATGTTTAAATCTGTTACATGTTCTAAGTTTAAAAAAGAAAAGCTACTTATTAATGAAAAATATAACAGATTCTTTTGAAAAGCTCTAGCTCCAGATTCTGTAATTTTGCTTGTCATAATGGACAAAGGTGAACCACAGTATCCTGGAAAAATGCAAGGATGCTGGAGTCTGTTGCTTTGCACCACCTGTGATGAGTCATGGGGGGCAGGGAGATGTCACGGGGAAGCCAGTTACCATTCCCACTGTCAGTCATGCTGGGGCAGAATTCAAGCCATCTTTGAGAACCTTGGACTGGAGCAGAGTCAGAGTGTGATTCTTTTGTTGAGGGTGATCTGCCCCAGGACACGTGGAAGTCAGCTAAAAACTCTAGCGGCACCATCCAGCTGGTAATAGTGGAGGAGATAGAGCTTCCAGCCTCAAAGTAGGGCATATAAGTCCTGGGCTCCCAAGCAAAAGGGTAGAGGAATGATAAACAGCTCTTTGAGTACAAGACTAACGGAGCACCCTCCTCACATTTGAAGGGAGTCATTGGCTTCGACAGCCTTTTTGACCTGGCCCTCCAGCTGGTCCACAGAAAGGGACAGATCGGTGCCTCTCAAAGAGCAGTGCCAAGAAGACCTGTAGCATTAGGAAGCAGGCCTACTGGGACACGCAGCCACCAGAGCCGAGCCGAAGAGCAGAGAAAGGAGACTTCCTCTTTAGCTCCCAACCCCTTACACATGCAGATGAAATTATAGGCTATCTGTGGTAGCATCTTCTTCAGAGGCCAGAGACCTTCCCGCTGTGTTATAGGAAGTGCTGTGTACTTCTGAACTAGGTATTGTCAACAGAAACAACTGAAGAACCATCACGAATTCACAAAGACCACTGTTCTTTAGGCAGCTTTATCTAACTCTGCCTTGATCTGTTTTATGTAGAAGAAACAAAGCTCAACTCGGCAGGACTAGGTTATAAAAGACATGTCTAAGCCTAAAACTAGTATTCTCCCACTATTTTATAGGGCATCTTGGGGAAAAATAAATACAGTAGTCCAGTTTGGCTAATGGTAGACAAAACACAGAAAGTAAACTAGAAATAATGCTGGGGAAATGTCTTGGAAGATTACTGGATGCCCTGAATCTCAAGGAAAAGAGTTAAAACTCAACGTAGTAAATGGTGGACAGATTGGTATCGAACAGCACTGATGATTTTTTGAATAACTCACCCACTCTATTCCACAGATGTCTCACGTGGTGCCCCTACAAAGCACCACATCCTGCTGTGGACTTTAGGGAATTTAAGTCAAGAAATGTGACAAAGTACTTGTCACCATGGAGCTTAAATTCTAGCTGAGAGAGGCAGAAAATAAACCAACTTAAACTCATATGTCTGGTGGTGATAAATGCTATAAAGAAATATAAAGTTGGCTAAGGAGGAAAGAGGATGTTGGTGGAGAGGGAGGTGTGCTGCTGACTGTGGTTTATACTGATGGCACCTCTGGAAAAGGGGCACTTGAACCAGACCCGAGGCAGTGAGGGAGTGAGCTACATGGATGTGGGGGGTGAGGGGCAGCAGGAAGAATCAAAATATAAAGGCCCCAAGATGAGAAAGAGGATGTCAAACCCTGTTTCTCTAATTTTGAATTCCGACTGCCTACCTGCTTTCCTTACATGAGTGTCTACCTTATTAATAAGAGGGTTTGTTTGGTATTTTGTTTTGTTTTTGATAGGTGTGCTTTTTCACAACATGGGGTCTTTGGGAACAAGACAAAGGGAAAAAATGAAAGAGTCCTCTCCATCCTTTGTCCTCTAGAAAGACGAGAGCCAAAATAACTGTTTAACAGATCTACCACCACCATTCTTGTCTCCTAAGCCCTACGATCATTTTTTAGGAGGCCAATTTTCTCTTTTATTGTCTGTCGACCGAGGATTTATGGGAGCTGCCCTTTATTGTTCTATGAAACATTCCCTGCGATTTGGGAAAGCTGTGTTTTCCTCCCGCACTTCTAATTATGAAAGGGAACCTGGACACAGCATGATCGAAGATATCAAACAGCTGTGATGAACATTTCTCTGACACTTTTGATTCATTAAAAAGCAGATTTTGCGCCTTTCCGAGTAACCGCTTTTGAGAATTTCTGCAGCACAAATAATATTCTGACCAGCTGGAGAGCATCATGTGTGCAGAACTTTATTTTCTCAACATTTTGAACAGAAGCCCAAAGTTACACGACTTTCTGGATGTTTTAAAGGACAGAAAACACCTCAGAGAAAATTGTTTCTTAGTTAGAGCCTCTGTGAAGCCAGCAAGAGTTTTGACTTTACTAGCGTCTTTCTAAATTGGGAGTATTAGAAATTTAAGGGTTTTTTTTATCTCATCGTGTCATTGTAGGTCTTCCTCTGTTTACTCTCTTGATACTTTTTCTATCCAATCTAACTTTGGTCCAACTTCATAATTTACAACTCTTCTAAAACACAAAGGGCAAGAGAAATCCAGCAGCAAGCACTGTCAGGCAGAGCATTCTTTTTTGCTTTTGATGAAGTAAGTTTCTGGACCATATAAAGACGGCATTGTCAAAGAGGAGAAATACAGTCTTGAATCTGACCTTGACCCAATTATGGAACCTGAAACAGGGCTGGCTTTACACCACGACAGTGTTGGTTAGATCAACCAGTATTACTTGGCAGGATCCATAAGACAGTAGGAACTTCTCTGCTTGAAATACTAACCTTTTCACAAATGCTCCATTAGTGACCCATTCCTTTGGGTTAAGTGTTACTACAGCCCCACAATTTTCCTTAAGCACCATTTATGAAATCTTGGTTATTTTTACCTGAGTTTCTGCAGCACTTTTCTCTTGGTTACTCGAGTCATGAGGAGAAGGGAAAATAATGGAAATGGTAGGGAAGGACTTAAGGTGCAGAAAAATGATGGTTAAGCCACACTGACCCCATTTCTTTAATGTTCGTCCTAGAGGCAGCTCTATGTGAGGCAGCAAAGGGTTAAAATGCGTGCCACTCTGCAGCCTTAGTGTGACCACAGAAGATGGGAGAGGACAATCAGGCACCTGGAGAATGGTTTCCTCCTTGAGAAATACAATCACGGGGCCAGCCTGCCCAGCCATTTCCATCAAATTAAATCTGAACAGAACACCCACCTGGATGGTTTCAGTCTATAGTAATTTTAAATGCACATTTTATGTCTTCTCTGACACAAAAGAGCACTGTAATAGAAAGGTGACAATTTGCCACTTGCAGGCAAGTGAAAGGTAGAAAATTACTCCAAACTGGCAGTACAGATTTTCTGAAAATAATATAAGGATAGCTGCCTTAAAGGAGGCAACAACTTAAAGGGTCTAAGTCCCAAAGAATGAAAAATACTATGTAGCACATAAAGGTTGTAAAATAATTGCACAGAACCGTTAAGTCTTCACAGCATTAAAAAATTGCTTTCTTTTCCTTGCTTACACCATGTGTCAGCAAACGACAAATGATTATTGTCATTATTTCTGTAGCCTTCTTCATTACCCAAATTCTTTACAGACAGTGATTAGTTAACTGCATGACCCCTGCCAGAAAGGTCAGTGTGATTAACCTGAAGGCAGAGCCAGAGCGCCTTGAGGTTAAGTGATTCGTTCTTTCCTCCAAGGAGATGCGTGGAGGACAAGGTCTCAACTCCAGCGTTCTCCTGGCTGAAGTATTTCCTATCCTGGCAGATGGATGTCACAGTGAAAACGCCTTTTCTTCCCTAGCGTAACTGATGTCAGCAGACTGGAGATTGCACACACTTATTGATAAAGAATGAAATGTTAACCTGGTGAGATTCTCTGTTCAATTAGACTAAGTGCACTTAGTAAACTTTACAATCTGTGGCCAGTGGAGGAGTTTCCGGTTCAAGTTCTTATATCTTCATGCAACAAGTATTTATTGAGATCCCACCATCCCCAGAAAGATGTTCTAGGCTCCAGGGATCTCAAGGTGAATTTGAGAGCCAAGGTCCTATTGTCAACGAAACTTACTTTCTTTTTTTTTTTTTTTTAACATTTTTTATTGATTTATAATCATTTTACAATGTTGTGTCAAATTCCAGTGTTCAGCACAATTTTTCAGTCATTCATGGACATATACACACTCATTGTCACATTCTTTTCTCTGTGAGTTATCATAACATTTTGTGTATATTTCCCTGTGCTATACAGTGTAATCTTGTTTTTCTATTCTACAATTTTGAAATCCCAGGCTATCCCTTCCCACCCTCCACCCCCTGGTAACCACAAGTCTGTATTCTCTGTCTGTGAGTCTATTTCTGTCCTGTATTTACGCTTTGTTTTTGTTTGTTTGTTTTTGTTTTTTAGATTCCACATATGAGCGATCTCATATGGTATTTTTCTTTCTCTTTCTGGCTTACTTCACTTAGAATGACATTCTCCAGGAGCATCCATATTGCTGCAAATGGCATTATGTTGTCAGTTTTTATGGCTGAGTAGTATTCCATTGTATAAATATACCACCTCTTCTTTATCCAGTCACCTGTTGATGGACATTTAGGCTGTTTCCATGTTTTGGCTATTGTAAATAGTGCTGCTATGACGAAACTTACTTTCTAATGGGTTGAGACCATAAAAAAAAAATTTAAAGAAACAAAACAATAATGCATAGTGGAAAAAACAGGCAGAGCATCAATGTAGAATAATGTTATAAGAATAATGTCATATGTGTGCCTGGGTGATTTTTAGACGGGGTGGTCAGGGAAGGCATCTCTGAGAAGGAGGTGCTGGGAATGAATGACAAGAAGGAGCTAGCCACGGAAAGAGGAGACCGAAGAACATTCCAGAAGAAATAAAAGCTAAAGGAAAAGCCTAAAGTAGATATGAACTATGTTATGTTCAGGAACCTGAGGGCAAGTCAGTGTGTCTGGGGGATAGGAGACAACCAGAAGAGTGGAGTCATTTAAGATTAGAAACAACAGGGAAGCCCAGAATGTGTGCATCAAAGAAACGACTTTGGAGTTTATTCAAAGTGCCTTGGGGAACTCCTGGAGAGCTTAAAGTGGTGATGGGACACAATCTTACTCCTATTTGCAAAACATGACTTGGTTATTTTGTGGGGGGAAGAGAAGAAAGAGACAAAGCAGTTCGCAGGCTCTTGCGGTGGTCCAGGTGAGACAGGATGGTGACCTGAACTGGGATGGTAGTCATGGAGATGGAGATAATTGGATGGATTTATTTAGGTTTTGATGGTAGCATTGACAGGATTTGCTCATAGACGTGGGAAATGTGAACAGTATAGAACTGAAAACAACTCCTGTACCTTCAGGTGGAAAAATGGAAGAGAAATATTAGGAAATCTTTGAAATCTAAGGCTTGTCAAAAGGTACTTTAACTTGGGAAATGCATAGCACCAGAAAAAAAAAATACTGTAGGATCTGAAACAGTTTAAGAGGTCAGCAAAGGCTTCTTTAGGAAGTAACATGTAAAGTAAGATCTGAGCAACTTAGGTAGAAAGACGCTGTGACCATCACTGAGATATAAAGTCGTAATTCATACACATATACACAGTTTACTGACTACAGCTGTTATGTCTCCTTTAAATTCCAGAGAGAGAGCATTTGGTCCATTGATTGACTGTCCCTAGGGCAGGTGTCCAGTCCTGATCCATTCAGTGGTGGTTTGGGAAATGAGAGTGTGTCACAGGGTCTGTGGTTTCCAAGGGCTAAGGGAGAGACTGTTATATTAGAAGGGAAGTTGGGTATGGCAGCAAATTGACTTATGTGTCTAATATAATCGTCCATTCACCTTGGCATTCCCAGAGCCTAACAGAACACCAAGCATATAAGAAACACACAACGTCAAGTGATTAAATGAATAAAGGCAATTTAAGGGATGAGGCAATCTGGGGCTTCTCTTAAGCATTAAGGAAATCTATTTCTCAGATCAGTCATGACCACCTTTTAAATACACTATTTCTCCTCCTCCCATAATTTTTTATGTGCCTCATTAACAGACATGTTAACAACATTGGGTTAGAAATATTTTGGTTATTATTGATACTTAAAGTTTTTCACATCTTAATCCAGTTTTTCCTCAAACTTTCCAGAACATAAGAATCACCTAGGCAGCGTATGTTAAAAATGCAAATTCCTAGGTCTAGTCCACTTCAGCACAGCCAGAGGAGAACCCAAGATTATGAATTTTAGTATGATCCAGCAATTACTCCTGTAGGTGTACTTGAAGACAGGATCTTGAAGAGAGATTTATACATCTATGTTCACAGCAGCATTATTTGAAATCACCAAAAGGTAGAAAGAACTCAAATGTCTAACAACAGATGAAAAATGTGGTAGACAAAATGTGATCTATCTATTCAATAAAATATTATTCAACCTTAAAAAGAAAGAAAATTCTGACACCCTCTACAACATGGATGAACTTTGAGGACATGGTGCAAAGTGAAACAAGCCAGTCGGAAGATACCTAAAGTAGTCAAATTCATAGAGAAAGTAGAATGGTGGTTGCCAGGGGCCGAGGTTGGGGAGGAAATTGGAAATTATTATTTAATGGGCATAGGGTTTCAGTTTTATAAGCTGAAAAAGTTCTGCAGATTTCTTGTACAACAGTGTGAGTATACATAACACTACTGAACACTACACCTGAAAATGATCAAGGTGGCAAATTTTATATCATGTGTATTTTACTACAATTAAAAATAAAAGGATATGAATTTTAACAAAGATCCTATGTGATTAAGATGAAAATGAGGAAATTTACTTTGAGGTTCCCTGTGCTATAGCCAATGTCTTCCCCAATCCAGTCCAAGGCACACCTAGATAGTCTCATGGGTTCTCTCTGCCTCCTTCATTCTTGTCGCTGACTTAATTTAGACTTCATCACCTACCAACTGGATCCCAACAGCCACAGATCTGTTTTCTCTGGCCCCTGTGCCTCCTGTCTTACTGCATCCTGAAGTTTAATCCAATGTTATTTTCCCAAAACAATGATTTAGATGGATAATGATTCTGATAGAAAAGCAGAACAGAATGAAAGAAAACAAACAAAAAAAAAAACAATGTGGAAAACAGTCAAATGATTACAAAAAGTAGCAGAATTTACTGTGCTTATACTGGAATTATAGACTTGAATTCTATTTTTCCTATATTTTAACCTCTTCAAACTTGATGTCTCTTAATACGACCTACAAAAGAATCCTACTTTTTTACTTCTCCTTATATGATGAAATACAAGCACGGCCACCCCTCAGAGATGTACCTCATGTCCTCTACTCAGGTACCTCCCTGTATTTACTGAAGTCCCTGTTTTACACAACCTAATGTTCCCCAAAAGGAAATACAAAAATGAAAATGCCCAGGAAGCCTGGTTTCAATGCAGTCTTTTCTACAAACCAGCTGTGTGAATGAAAGCAATTCTATTAGTTTCTCTGGGATCCATTTTCCCAGCTGTAAAGAGAGAACCAACTCATGGCTTCATTTGGATGGCCACCCACTGTAAAAAAAGAAGTTTCACATGGCAAAGAAGTTTCTCAAAGCTTCCATGAAACACTTACCCTTACTGTATGTGATGCACTATGATATTTTATTTTCCAGTCTGCTCTAATCTACCCTATGATAGTTCTTTCTTAAAAACACAAGGCTGGTTACAACATTAAATTGACTTCGCAACACTCTACAAGATCATAGCCACAATTTGAAAAGCAGTCACGTAGGTAGGCTGCTTCTGTTCTAATGATCTATGATAACAAATAAAAATGGAATTTCTCCTGCATATTTGTGTGCTTTCCTTTTTCTCCACTTTCATAGATAAATTCATGGAAGAAAAATAGGTTTCCTATGTTTCCGTGACAACTCTGATAAAATGGCATAAATCATACTACACATTCAAAAATTAATAATTCAAACATTACAAAGTTTATTTAGTGATAATACAAGCCTATGGGGAAAAAAGATTGGATTCCTTTCCTCACTTTCCCACTGAGCCAAGGGGGAAACTTGGCTTTACATCCCAAGTATACGTATCATGGTTAAGGAAGGGGCACTAAGACTGAAGCCACGCCCCTTCACATTGCTGTTAAATCGCTGATTCTCAGCCTTGACCCTGCTTGAACATCCCTGGAGAAGTAAAACAAACCATTTTCTGATCCTACTCTAGAACTATTAATTCAGAATATAGGAGAGCAGAACTGAATCACCTCTCCAGGTGAGGGCTGAGAACAATTAGACTAGTTGATACAACACGAAAGTCACCATCCTCTGGGTATCCAGTTTAGTCCAATGACAAAAAACAACTAGAGCAATGACAACCACTGTTGAGTTGAGTCTCTTTTCATTCCACGTCCCTGGATTCTTCCCTGTTATGAACTGAATGTCCCACTCCCACCACACACACACAAAAAAGAGTTTGTTTTGAAGCCCTGACCTCCAATGTGATGGTATTTGGAAGCCTCTGGGGTTGAGGTTAAGTGTGGAGCCCCCATGATGGGATTACTGCCCTTATAAAAAGAGGAAGAGCCTTGAACCTGAGAAGGTAGTCATCTGCAAGCCAGGAAGAGAGCTCTCAGCAGACCCCAAACACTCCAGCACCCTGATATCAGATGACCAGCCTCCAGAATTATGAGTGTTAAATTTCTGTTGTTTAAGCCAGGCTCTGGAATTCTGTTTTGGCAGCCCAACCAAGCTAAGACATTCCCTAAACTTCACACCAGTCAGTCATCTTTGCCTTCATCATCTTCACAGTCCAGCATTGAGAACCGCTATCTGCTGCTGTTGAAACAACAATGGCTTTAAATCCCAAATCTCCATTGGCACCGCTGAAGTGCCTTCGAGTTCCTGAGTGCAAATGTCATAGGAGAAGGGTAACTCTATAAACAGTTGATCCCTTCCTGTCAGTTACATAACTCTCTCTGTGGGGCAGAGTTGTAAACAGCTCGTGGAGGTGTCATTTTGCAGAACTGACAGCTGAAAGTGGGGGAGGGGTAGGAGTAACAACCATCTCTCATCACAGGTAAGCATTGTGAAAGGCTGGCTAGAAACAACTATATTCAATCTCTTGTAATAACCTTTAATGAAAAAGAGTATGAAGACGAATATATGTATATATATGCATGACTGGGACACTAACTGTATACCAGAAACTGACACATAGTAATTGACTGTACTTCAATCAGGAAAAAAAAAAAGAAACACTTAGGGATTTTGAAATACAAACAAGCAGACAAAAATAGTGACAGACTCCAGAGACTAAAAGGAGTTAGAAATTGCTATCTGGCTTTAATATAACAAAGCCTAACTTTTGGGTGAATTACTGATTTTAAGAAATCCATTTCGAGAATATAGAGATTGGTGAAAAAATACACCAAAATATTAAATTGAAATGAAAAAAATTAACAAATCTTTGTTTTAAAGGGTTATGGTGATTTTGAGTTTTTCTCTATAAATTTGATTTTATTAAAGTGATTAGTTTTCCTCACTAACCAAATTAATGGAACTTGTAGATTTAAGAGGTTTTTTTAAATTCATGAATTCTCGTTTCATATGAAAGCTACTAGCTTTTATACGCTTCCTTACCGCCACCTAGTGTATGTTAATATATTGCATAAAAAGGCAACAAGTGCAGCTAATTTGTTAACGTTAAGATCAAAGCTGGCAGCTAATCAGTTTATTAACAAATATCTTTGATGTAGCTCAATGAGTTGCAAATAGCATATGGGTGCATCTCCATTCATTTATATGACTTGCTCAGGCCTTCAGAGACTGTTAAAAGGGCTTCCTTTGGATTTGAGGTTATGACTTTTTTAGAATAGTGCTAAATGTATTTTTATAAAATATTGATGCAAAGAGGTGGTTGTGCTTCATTTTATCATTATATTTTGATTATTTTACTTTGCAAAAAAAAAAAATGGGACAGCTGATCATCCTTTCTGGAGAAGCCTAAGAGATGTGTCCAGAGGAACCCAGACACCATCTCTTGCTTCCTTCTCTTCCCATCGCTAGGACAGGACCTTCCTCATGCTGAGTAGGTTCAAATTCTGGACATCAGCGCATCTGATACAGACACTGTCTTAACGGACATGCATAGATGATTAGTGTAACTGCTTCTCTCGAACGGTGATAACAATGTCACAAACGGCTTAGGGTGAAGGAAGAATTGGGTCTCAATTCTGGCAGGTTTCCACAAGCCTAGAAAGTATCATCAGATACTCTACAGTGATAGACACAGATGCTCTACAGAGAATCAAGAGCAAGGGAAAACCAGCACTGAAATGCGCCGCGTTTTCCCTGCTCTGTGCAGCTCTGTGCAGCTGCCTCATGACCATTAATTTCTCACCACTGGGTAAATACATGGGATCTTGTAACACACACGTGTGTGTGTCCACGTTCTCTTCTCCTCAGTCCAACACCGCCAAACTGCTAGCTCTGTTTTACCACCCCCTCCATACTGTTGACATTTTACTGAAATATAGAATCCACAAGTCTAGGAAGCACTGACATAGCTGATGAAAATAGCAGAATGCGAAAGGAAGGAGCTATTTTGGAGACGTATTCCCTTTGGTCGCTTACCAGTATGAATACAATCTGTTAATTATGAAATATGGATGACAGGCCAGCAGATCCTGGTGAGGTGCCAGTTTGGGGGACAGAGTGGTTGGTAGGGGACTTGGTTCACGAGAAGGCGAGATGTGTTACTCAAATTTGGCAAGAGAAGCTGTAACGAGAGCCCAGGGCTAAGTCTAATTCACAATTTTGCTCAGAAACAGGCCTGTACCTGGCCTTTGATTGGGCAGTGATCTGGGAGCATAGGTTTGTGGGCACGTTTCCTCAGCAAGAGACAAATTTTGGAACGACCGATGCTAGACAGTAGAGGCACAAGTCACTAAACGTGTTTCTACTCCTTCCTTCCCTCTTAGGTTTTATACAACCATGGCTTCGATTGCTAGGTGTTTTTTGTTTTTTCTCTTCTTCACATTTTTTCTTTAATCACTATAGTAAAGGCTTAAGAAAAGCATTTTATCAAACTCTAGAAATTTGTCTAGCCTTTAACATATATATTCACATTCTTAATTCTGTTCATTTAGACATTTCATATTTCTTAGAGCAGTGTCTGATTATTCAAGAGATGCTCATTCTCCCTTTTACAAATACTTCAAGGGTCTACCGTTGGCAGAATTCTGACAGCCTCCAAAGCTTTAGCAAAGCGCACCAACTTGGTTTAATTCAGGAAAAACCTCATTAACTTAACTAGATCAGAGAGAGTCTCTCTGCCAAAAATTAACCTGTTTAGCACATAAATAGTGACTCTTTACCTGTAATTGTCATTTCTCCCAGATCACTGCAGTCATCAGACTGTCATTTTCTTGTTTTTCTCCATCCACAAAGACTGAGACTCCTGCAGCTCATAGAATGATCTGGCATTTTACAATTTGGGACCATGTCAAGGGCCGTGTACATATTTTCTCAATTATAATCTGTGCTCTCCCAAATATAGCTTTTGCTCTGGTGGATTTTATAGAAACTATCTATCTTTAAAAATCCCATTTTTAGCACTAACGTTAAAGCTCCATCCGTGATATGTATTTCACATCTTCCCTTCGAAAGGAATAGTTATGGCTCTTTGAATAAAACAGAGATACAAGTTGCTACTTAGACTTTCAAAGAGGTTTTTTTTTTTTTTTTTTTTTTTGCTACTGGTTCATGCAGTAATTGGAAAGAGAAAAGCTGGATACGTGAGAAGTAGTAAAAGTACTTTCTTATTCTGTAATCAGTGAAGAGTGGGAAATTGTATAATCTTTGATTCATTATTAGTACTTACAAAGGCAATATGCCAAATGTGAACACTTGCACCAAGTGGGTTCTCATTGCTTTTTTTAGCAGCACTGGCTTAAAAAGCTTAAGTTATATTTATAAAATGAAGTTAAGTGTTTTATTGATGAGAGAAATTTAAGCTGCAATGAAGATATATTACTAAAAATCATAGAATAATTGAGCTGGAAGGCAATTTAGAGAAAATATAACCAAATGCTCATTGTGTCTCCCCGTTTTGTTGTTTCACAGATGAGGAAACCAAGCCCTACTGAGTTGTTTAATCCCACAGATCTAATCAGTAGAGCAAAGAATTTATTTCATTTTTTTAAGGAAGCCAGCAATGTATATTGCCTTAGATTAGGTGCTACAAAAGCATAACTTATTTTCAAACTCTATTAAAAATGAGTAAAAATTAGCATATGTCTAGAGTTTAATACTCTTTGCTAGGGTCTTGTGATTGTAACATTCTTTGTATATAAAATAGATAATAAATGAAGTCATTTACACTGTAGAGTTCTTAGGTATTCATAACAGAAATGAGATCAATAGTTTGAAAATTATTATTATATGAATTAGTTGGATTTTTGTGTTACTGAATAGTTTAACTTATTTTTTATTGACGTATAGTCAGTTACAATGTGTCAATTTCTGGTGTGCAGCACAATGTCCAAGTCATCTGTGTGTATATATATATGTGTATATATATATATATATATATATATATATATATATATATATATATATATACGCATACATACATATTCATTTTCATATTCTTTTTCATTAAAGGTTATTACAAGATATTGAATATAGTTCCCTGTGCTATACAAAAGAAATTTGTTTTTATCTATTTTTATATACAGTGGTTATCATCTGCAAATCTCAAACTCCCAAATTTATCCTTTTTCAATAAATAATTGACACATGAGATGGAATCATACTCTTATCGAAACTTAACATAGGCAGAAACACACAGGAGCCCCCACAACCAAAGTTCTGGAGGCAAAGTCAAGTCAGAACAAAGGGCCTGCTATGACCTAACGCTTTGAGGAGAGAAATACCCTAACTCTCAGCTCTCTTACTGGTGTTGTCTCTGATGTATTGCAAACTGAGTTTCTTCCTAGTTTTCCCTCCAGCTTCTATGCTTAGAAAATCTTTGTCTCAAGAATAAGGAAGAAACTCCAAGACACCTATGGGCAGCTGAGACTTTCTTCTCCTGGAGTACCCTTGCTAAAAACCAAGGTTCTATCAGGCATGTTATATTTACATCTGCCAAGTCCAGTCCACCCTTCATCAAGTAAGACCACAGAGTCACCAACAGGATTTCATAAGAAAAAAATAAATTATTTTCTTTCTACAGAAAGACGTTTTCTTAGGTAACTGAATCGAACCAAATAAAAAGCATTTGGTTTACCTGGAATGACTTGAGTTTCCTTACCTGACACGGATCAACCAGGAGAATGAGTCACAGTCCTTTCATTGGTCAAGTCAGCCTCTGTCTGAAGTTATGGTCACTTTCTGAAAAACATAAATTCCGAAAAATTCTTCATAAGACACTTTAATTGGAAAATGTTTCATAGAGTTGAGGATGCCTTTGAAGAGTATGTTTCACGGGAATGACCTTACAACCCCTGATGACTTCTTTTTCTTTGGAAAGAAAAGGAAAAAGTGTAATTCAATTATACCAGAAATCCAACTAAAATTAACAAGATTTTAAAACTTGCTTTCCTGTGTTATGAGCTTTCAAGTCCTTGAGTCTTCAAGTCTGCCTTTAAACTTTTAGTTCACAGTTACACAGTTTAATACCTTTTCTAAGGAGTGAAAATAGAAGGAAATTAGAGGACATTGCACAAAAATTTAAATATGATGAGACGTTTTAGATTATTTTCCTTAGAAGTTCTCAAATGTGTTAGTGTATTTAACCAATTCAAGGCTGTTCATTTGTCCTACAAATATTGTCCCAGCCGTGTTCTGGGCACTGAGATGACACTCGTGGTCGAAGTGCGCAATACCCCTTCCTTCATAAACCATACAGTGTGAAGGGAGAGTGAATATTAACAATAATCAATTAACAAGGTGATCAATACAACACAGTTCAAAATATAGTTCTGAGATTATGAAAACCCCTCTAGTTTAGGGTAAGTGGTAAGGAAGAGTTGTGTAAGCCAGTAATATTTATCCTGAAGGAAAAAGAAGACGCAGAAGACTTAAAACTCATAGAGGGAGGAAGTCCCAGGCAGAGGGGCCCTGAGGTGGAAAAGGTTAGGTTTGTTCAGAAACATAAAAAGTATAGATTTCATAAAATAGTGATTTGAGGGACAAAGATATAAAACAAAGTTAAAGGGTGTATAGCTTCTGTTACATAGAAGGATTTGGTCTCTATCCTAAATGCTACAGGAAGTCTTTTGAGAGTTTTTAGAGAGCAGAGTAACCCAGTTCTGTGTGCTTTGCAGCTTATTTTGTTTCACCCAGGACTGGGGTACCTTCCATGGGCAGGAAACACCTTTGCCTTTATGGGCCCATTCTGCCATTTTATATTTGGAATTGACCCTTGAACAATGCCAGGGATCGGGGGACTGACCCAGCTTCCAAAATGGAAAATCCAGTATAACTACAGTCGGCCCTTCCACATCCATGGGTTCCACCTACTGTGGTTCTGTATCCCAGATTCAACTGACCTCAGGTCGTATAGGACTTATTTGATGGAAAAAATCACATTAAGAGGACCCTTGTAGTTCAAACCTGTGGGTTCAAGGGTTATCTGTGTGTGTGTATATACACACGTACACATACATATATATTAATTTATTTTATTCTATTTATTTTTTTATTGAAGTGTAGTCAGTTTACAATGTTGTGTCAATTTCTGGTGTACAGCATAATGTTTCAGTCATACATGAATATACATATATTTGTTTTCATACATTTTTTCACAGGAAGCTACTACAAGATGTCAAATATAGTTCCCTGTGCTATACAGTATAAACTTATTTATCTATTTCATATATACCAGTCAGTATCTGCAAATCTCGAACTCCCAATTTGTCCCTTCCCACTCCCTTCCCCCTGGTAACCATAAGTTTGTTTTCTATGTCTGTGAGTCTGTTTCTGTTTTATATAAAAGTTCAATTATCTTTTTTTTTTTAGATTCCATAAATGAATGATATCATATGGTATTTTTCTTTCTCTTTCTGGCTTACTTCACTTAGAATGACATTCTCCAGGGCTATCCATGTTGCTGTAAATGGTATTATTTTATTATTTTTTATGGCTGAGTAGTATTCCATCATATAAATTTACATGCAGCTGTCCAGTTTTCCCAACACCATTTGCTTAAGAGATTGTCTTTATTCCATTGTATGTTCTTGCCTCCTCTGTCAAAGATAAATTGACCAGAAGCTTGTGGGTTCATTTCTGGGGTCTCTGTTCTGTTCCATTTGTCCATATGTCTGTTTTTGTACCAATACCATGCTGTTTTGATTACTGTAGCTCTGTAGTCTGAAGTCTGAGAGAGTTATTCTTCCAGCTTCATTCTTTTTCTTGAGTAATGCTTTGCCAATTCTGGGTCTCTTCTGATTGCACACAAATTTTAATATGATTTGTTCTAGTTCTGTGAAAAATCTCCTGGGTAATTTGATAGGGATCACATTAAATCTGTAGATTGTCTTGGGCTGTATGGTTATTTTAACAATATTGATACTTCCAATCCAGGACCATAGGATATTTTTCCACTTCTTTGAGTCTTCTTTAATTTCCTTAATCAATGTTTTGTAGTTCTCCATGTGTGAGTCTTTCACCTCCTTGGTCAGATTTATTCCTAGGTATTTTATTACTTTGTGTGCTATTTTAAAAGGAATTATTTCTTTAGTTTCTTTTCCTGTCAATTCATCATTAGTGTAAAGAAATGCAACTGAATTTTGTACATTAATCTTGTATCCTGCTACCTTGCTGGATTCTTTTATTAGTGCTAGTAGTTTTTGTGTGGAGCTTTTAGGGTTTTCAATATATAGTATCATATCATCTGCATATAGAAACAACTTTACCTCTTCTTTTCCAATTTGGATCCTTTTTGTTTCTTTTCCTTGCCTGATTGCTGTGGCTAGAACTTCCAAGACTATGTTGAATACAAGTGGTGAGAGTGGACAACCTTGCCTTGTCCCAGATTTTAGTGGGAAGGTTTTCAGTTTTTCACCGTTGAGTACTATGCTGGCTGTAGGTTCGTCATATAACTTTTATTATGTTGAGATATGTCCCCTCTATACCCACTTTGGTAAGAGTTTTTATCAGAAATGGGTGTTGAATTTTATCAGATGCTTTTTTGGCATCTATTGAGATAATCATGTGTTTTTTGTCCTTTCTTTTGTGGATGTGGTGTATCACATTGATTGATTTGTGTATGCTGAACCATCCTTGTGTTCTTGGGACGAACCCAACTTGATCATGGTGTATGATCTTTTTTAAGTGTTGTTGGATTCTGTTCGCTAATATTTTGTTGAGGAATTTTGCACCTATGATATCAGTGATATTGGCCTGTAATTTTCTTTTTTGGTAGTGTCTTTGTCTGGTTTTGGTACCTACGTGTGTTCTTCTCCCTAAAGTGGGTCTCTTGTATGTAGCATTTAGGTTCTTATTTTATTATCCAGTCTGCCACACTATGTCTTTTGATTGGAGCATTAGTCCATTGACATTTACTGTAATTATTTATAGATGTATGTTTATTGTCATTTTGAACTTATTTTTCCAGTTGATTTGGTATTTCCTCTTTGTTCATTTCTTTTTCTTTTTGTGGTTTGATAATTTTCCTTTGTATTATCTTGGTTTCTTTTCATTTTTTGTGACTGTATTGTAGTTTTTGGCTTGTGGTTATGCTGTTTTGTACATATATTAACCAATTACTATATATATTTGTTTTAAACTGATAGTGATATAAGCTCAAACCCATCCTACAGAGGACAAAAAAAAAAAAGAAAGAAAGAAAGAAAAAAATCTGTATTTTCTTGCTCCCTTCTCCCACTCTTAATGATTTTGATGTCCTCTTTTACAACTTCATGTTTATTCTGTTGTAATTCATTGTACTTATCACCTTTCCAGTTATGGTCTTCTCCTTTCTGTAGCATCCTGCTTCTTTTCTACTTAGAGTAGACCTTTCAATATTTCTTTTAGCATAGGTTTAGTGTTGCTAAATTCTTTTAGTTTTTGCTTATCTGTGAAGTTCTTTATCTCTCCTTCTATTCTAAAGGACAGCATTTTTTCACTTTCTGAACTTTGACTATATCTAGCCACTCCCTTCTGGCCTGCAGTGTTTGTGTAGAGAAATCAGCTGAAAGCCTTATGGGGGTTCCCTTTTAACTAACTCTTTGTTTTTCTCTTGCTGCCTTTCGAATCATTTCTTTATCTTTAACCTTGGCCATCTTGATTACAATATGTCTTGGTGTGGGTCTGTTTGGGTTCTACTTGTTTGGGACCCTCTGTGCTTCCTGTACATGGATATCTGATTCCTTCTTTAGGTTTGGGAAGTTTTCAGTCATGATTTCTTCAAATATCTTTTCAATCCTCTTTGCTTTTTCTTCCTCTTCTGGGACCCCTATTATGTGTAGGTTGACATGCTTTATATTATTCCATAGGTCCCTTATATTGTTTTCATTTGTTGTTTTTTTTTTTCTTTCCTCTGCTGTTCTGATTGGGTGACTTCTGTTATCCTGTCTTCTAAGTCACTTACTTGTTCCTCTGCATTATCTAGCCTGCTTTTCAAAGCCTTTAGCTCAGCTCTTATCTCAGCAAATGACTATTCCATTTTTAATTGACTCCTCTTTATAGTTTCAATTTCCTTTTTGACATATTCTCTGTCTCTATTCATAATTTCTTTTAGTTCCTTCAGTACTTTGATCACTACTTTTCTGAAATCATGATCAGTAGACTATCAAGGTCTATTTCACTGATTGTTCTTTCAGGGGGTTTTTCTTGTTCTTTTACTTGGGAGTGGTTCCTCTGCTTCTTCATTTTGCTTATATCTCTCTGGCACTATGGATTATGGAGTATCAGTTATCTACTGTGGTCATGAAGGGGTTTACTTGTTTACTATTTATTTAAAGTGGATGTGGAAATAAAACTAAAAAAAATTTAAAAGAAGAAAAAAGATTTGAAGAGTATAATCAATAACAAGAAGAAAACAGAAACAAAAATCAGATTGAGACAAATTTTTTAAAAATTTAAAAGAAGAAAAAAATAATTGAAAACAGTATAATCAATAACAGAAGTACAAAACAGATAAAAATCAGATTGAGACAAATTTTTAAAAAATGTTTAAAAAGAAAAAAGATTTGAAAACAGAGTATATAATAACAGAACAAAACAAAGAAACAAAAGTCAAATTGAGGAAAGAAACTTTTAAAAGGGATTAAAAAATAAAAAGAATAAAATTTAAAAAATTAAAATCAAAAATTGAAAAAGAAAACAAAGTAAAAAAAAGAATGTGTTACCGAGTAGGCCGTGTGTTCCTAATAATTTGTTGCGAGGTCCTTTCTAAGTGTAGTTGGTTGCCTAGCCTTCCTTCCATGCCTTTCGGCTGTCATCCCTTTGGGTGGGGGGTGTGGCCGGTGCTGCGGTGGCCAGAGCCTGACCTGGATATTGAATGGGGCCTCCTCTTTGTTTTGTGGTTGTCACTGCCTTGCCCTCATCCTGCTGCACGAACTCCACTCAGCTGCTCCAGAGGTGCCCGGGCTGTGCCCCACCTCACTCCTCCACCCCAATCTGCGCCGCTCCCATTGCAGTGCTCCGGCATGCGAGCCGCGCCCCCTCCCAAAGCCTCGCCCGTGCAGGGCGGTTGGACGGGTCGCTCCCCTGTTTAGTGCTGCTCCCTGCGCCGTGAAGGGCCGGCCGGGGCCTGGCAGGCGGCAGGCGGGCTCGCAGAAAAGGGCCTCCCCAGCCCTCACCCCTGCCGTGCACCAGAACTCCGCTCCCTGTTGGCTCGTCTTAGAGCTGTGAGTTCACAGAGGCAGCGGGGCAGAACGGTCCCCCCTGCCTGCGGCTGTAAACCGCAGGTCTCAGTTTCCCCCAGAGGCTGCGGAGCCCCAGGTGCGGCCTCAGGGCCCGGCCCGGCCCCACCCGGGCGCTGCGCGCAGGGGCACATGGGCTGTGGCTGCGCCCGCCTCTCTCCTCGGGGGAAGTGCCAGTAATGGCGCGGCGGGTCTGAGGAGACAGAGGCCGTGGCGCCCCTCCCCTAGGGCACACCGGCCGTGTTGCTTTGCTTTTTTTTCCCGTAATTTATGGGGGACCCAGGTTGTTCTGCTCCGTATCCCCTCCCAGCCACGGCGCGCAGCCCCCTGCGGTCCCCCGGGGCCGCCTCAGTGCCGCCACCCCCGCCCTCCGCCCGGCTCGGGCGGCCTGGCCCGGCCCCAGCTGCCGGCTCGCGTCCCGGGCTGCGTGCCGCGGGGACCCTCTGTGCCCGTTTAACTCGGTTCTGTCGGTCAAGGGCTGCTCCGGGCAGATCCGCGCCTCGGACGCTCCCCCTCCGGCCCGCTGGCCCCTCCGTGGGAGAGGGAGACCCAGCGAGCGAGCGCCAGTCCTCCTCTGCCGCTCCCTCCCCGCGGCCCAACCCGCTCTGCAGTGCTTTGCCTTCCTTCTTTTTTCCTTTTCTCTTACCAGATTTGGGCTGCCATTTGTCTTTTGAAGAAGGCGATGTTCTGTCAAAGTTCAGCAGGTGTCCTGAGTGGATAGGCGGGCGTCAGTCTTGGTGTATTCGCGGGAGAGGGTGAGCTCCCAGGTCCTCTACTCCGCCATCTTGGCCGCGCGCCTCTATTTCTATAAATAGAAATTATGGTCTAGCATAAAGATGAGTACAATCCAGGCTGGACTATCTTGTCTGTGTATATAATGTACTATATGTCAGATACTACATATAACATACACTTAATAATATATTACTTTGTTTTATTATATATAAAATACGAGTATATTATACATAGTATATTATATATACTTTGTTTTATTATATATGTATATTGTATATTAATAACATACATACATACTTCTCTGATATTAAAACATTTTATTGGCCCCTAAAATTATCATAGACACTGGGTCCTGTGCCGACTCTGCCCAAGGCATGAGGCAGCCCTGGTCTTATCAGGAGAGAACAGATTTTAGTCAAGATAAAGTAGAAAACTATTCCATGAAGACAAGCCAGAAAGGTGGCACACACAGGCAAGAAAAACCAAGAAAATACCATTAATTTAGTTTTTAAATAAAACTAAAACATATCATTGACCCAGACACTGTAAAAATATAGCTCAAGAAATTTAAACCAGTATTTGCTAAAAAGCAAAAAAAAAAAAAAAAAAAAAGTCTCATTGTGGTCAGTTTAAAAAGTGACAGAAAGGAAAGGGAAAGAAATGAAGGAGGCAGAATGAGAAAGCTGAGTGGTGAAAAAGAAGAACCAGAAGCCAGGGGGGGAAGAAATACAGGGAAGCAGAGTGAGGAGAGAGGAAGAGGGGTAATCAAGAGGGGAAATGTATGCAAAAGCTCTTTGAAAGGTGTATACGCTGTACGAATGCAGGAGAGGGTGACCGGAGCCCAGGAAAACTTCCTTGGGAGGCTGGAATCGATGCATTAAAAATCTAATCATCCATAGTCCTTCAGAAGAAATCAATAGAAGCAGGCCATTATTGAAATAGTTGTGTTAGCAAGACAGAGATTTCAGATGGCACATATGTAGGGCTTGTTAAACGAGAATCTCTGCAGAGAAGTATGTTAGCGGAAAGCTGGCAGGTGTTTTTAACTGGAATCATGTGCACACTTGCAAAAAAAACTACACTTGGGACAGCAGGGCAACAGTATTGTTGTTTTTCTTGTTCTTTTTTTAAATTTTAAGTTGAAAAAATTCCAAAATAGTTTAGAAGACATCATTCATGTTGGTGAGAATGCAAACTGGTGCAGCCACTATGGAAGACAATACGGAGGTTCCTTAAAAAAACTAAGAAGACACTTACTATATGATCCAGCAGCCCCACTCCTGAGCATGTATCTGGAGAAAACTGTAACTCAAAGAGACATGCACCCCACTGTTCATAGCAGCACTATTTACAATAGTCAAGACATGGAAACAGCCTAAATGTCTATTGACAGATGACTGAATAAAGAAGATGTAGTGTATTTATACAGTGGAATATTAGTCATAAAAAAGAATGAAATAATGCCATTTGCAGCAACATGGATGGACCTAGAGATTATCATATTACGCAAAGTAAGTCAGAGAAAGACAAATATCATGATATTGCTGATATGTGGAATCCAAAAAAGAGATACAAATCTTATTTACAAATCAAAAATAAAGTCATAAACATAGAAAACAAACTATGGTTACCAAAGGGGAAAGGGCAGGGGAGGGATAAATTAGGAGCTTGGGATTAACAGATACACATAACTACATATAAAATAGATAACAAGAACCTACTGTATAGGACAGGGAACTATATTTAATTTCTTTAATAACATAAAATGGAAAAGAATGAAAAAAATAATATATATATGTATAACTGAATCACTTTGCAGTATACCTGAAACTAACATTGTAAATCAACTACACTTCAATAAAAAACAAAATTTAAAAAAAGAATTCAAGAATTATGATCATTAAACATCGCTCATATGGGTAAAAAAAAAAAAAAGGAAAGAAAGAAAGAAGTCAATGTATGCTCACAGCCCCTCCCTCCCTTCCTCCATCTTCTTTGTAGAGTACCTTTTCACTTTTCAGGTTTTGTACTACATGGAACAGGACATCCTATAAATACAGCTGTGGCCCAGCTGTGATGGGGGCCTTTCTTCTCTTGAGCCTCCGCTCTCTGCTCAGCAACCACACTTAATCTTACATGTCGACCTGAAGCGGCCATAGACCCCAGGCACTCAAACCCTAATCTAGTCACTGCTGTGAAGGCATTTTGGAGATGTGGTTAACACACACAATCAGTTGACTTTAAGTAAAGGAGATTATTCTAGAAAATGTGGGTGGGCCTGACCCATCGGTTGGAGGGACATAAAAGCAAATAACCGAGGTTTCTCTGAGAAAGAAAAAATTCTGCCTCCAGACTGCAATGCCAATTCCTGTCTTAAGATTTTCCAGCTTACTAGCTTTCTCTGCTAGATTCAGGTTTGCATCATATGATTGCAGGAGCCAATTCTTTCAAATAATTCTATTTACATACATATATTCTCTCTATATATATATGTATATGTATATAGAAAAATATATATAGTGTGTGTGTGTGTGTGTGTGTGTGTGTATATATATAGCTGGTTCTATTTCTCTGGAGAATACTGAATGATACAAATCTTGGTACTGGGGGTGGTTCTAGAGGAACAAAATCTTAAGGATGAGTTTTATGAATTGGTTCTGGGGATTCTAGAATTGGTTCTCTTCACTGTTTGATTGACTGACTCTATCTCCACTGTTAAAGAGGATGCTGAAAATCTGGGGTGTGATGTGGGATTAGAAATATGCCAAATATCACTGCTGGATACCACTCATCATATCTGTAAGTGGTGAGTTTCTGGGTGACCATGTATTTGATACCTTAGAACACTTTTGTCAAACTAATGAGTATTACAGTGAAAGTAACTCATTGCTTCTGATTACACTAGAGAGAAAAGGCTGAGTTTAGGGCTTCAGACTCCCCTCTCAACTGCAGCATCCATGATCTGGAAGGTTCTATGTCTGCCCTGAAATAACTTCTTAACCTCCTGTAGTTGAGGAGCTAAGATTTCTGAAAAGCAAACCCAGAGATCCATCCTTCATCCTACAAGTGGATAAATTACAACACAAATCGAATCCCCAATCTCACGGGGTGCAGCCTGAACCTTTTGTGGGAAAGAATTAAGTGCATGTCTAATGGATCCCATCAACCATCTCAACAGAAGCCAGGAATAGAAAACAGGTTTACCTAGGAGAGATTGTGGAGAGCACGCTTGTCTGATGGCTTACACTCCTGTGAATTGAACAGAAAACTGACAAGGTTTTTGAGGATTTTTTCATCAGCAAAAACACTGCCAGCCTGGATTAAAAGGGACCAAGATACAAGACACTCGGAGAAGACCATGTAACAATAAAGTCAAAAACTGTGGTGGTGCAGCTGTAAGCCAAGGAACAGCAAGAATTGCTGGCAGCCACCAGAAGCCAAGAAGAGGCAAGGAAAGATTCTTCTCTAGAGCCTTCAGAGGGAGTATGACCATGCTGACACCTTGATTTCAGATGTCTAGCCCCTAGAACTACAAGAGAATAAAGTTTTGTTGTTAATCCACCCAGTTAGTGGTCATTTTAGGGACACCCAAGGAAACCAACATGGCAACGATATCCAACCAATAAGTCATCCATACAGTCCTTCCCATTGTGGGGGAAAACGCTGAGAGACACATAGAAATTGTATATCTTATGTTCCTTTTTGGGATGTTTGGGAATTCAGAACAGGTGTCATGGGGAAAAGAAAAGTTTTAAACTTTCCTCACATTTTCTCAGTTTTTCCAAGGTCTGTATGAAGCTTGGTCTAAGATTGATCTACATAAAGATGGTTTGAAAAGAAAGATATCAGGTTTTCCTTTTCTTGACCCAGGTAGTGTCTCTATGATTAATTATTGCTAAGGGAATAAAGCGAAGAAATAGAGAGAGGAGAGGTGGAGGAAGGATTAGAAGGAAGGTGAGGGAACAAGTTATCAAAATGCATGACTTGGAAATGACATGAGTGGATCCGGAGCTGTCCCAAAGATCTAATGGGACCTGCCAGTCTCTGACTCTGTAACATAAGCTGTATGAGTTGAAAAAGACATGAGATATCATGTAGTCTAGAGACACAGTATTTCTCCAGCGGCACAATGTAGGGCAGCACTTCAGCATGCCTAGAATGTGAACATATGCAGATCAGGCTTCGGAGTAGAAACCACGGGGACAGACGCACATCCCTGACGGCCCTGCCCAGGGAGCTGGAGAGCCTGGTACGCAGCAGCACAGTTCTCAGTATGACACACTGGTGTGGCTCTCTTTAAGGTAGGCAACCACATTTTGGTTGTACTGGGTTATAACCATACTGCTTCAGAGACATCTTTCATTTAGAGGGCTGAGCTGAGCAGGTCCTGTGACATGTGTGTGAGCTATGTGAAACTACACTTTCAAAGAAAGGTTGTATGTTTAGCAGAATATGAAAAAATAGAGGAGATCCAGGTAAGGGAAATGAACTGGTCTAAAGAAAACGACAGAGGAATAATGGGTTTTCAATGGGTCCAAGCTAACAGAGAGGCAATTGTGGGTATTTTGTAAGATGTTACACTGAAGTACTCTGTGTTGTAATTAAACCCAGTGTTTAAGACTGTTTTGGGAGACTTTTGATCACTTCGTGTATGCTGCTAAAAATTGTATGAGTTCAAAAATGTTGAAAGCTATTGCAATAAGATCTTTCGTCGTATTTTATAGACTCGTGTTTCGTGTAAAGTGCTGCCAACCTTGATGAGCTGTGTCATCAGATCGTAATAAATTGAAAACAGGCAATTCGAGGTGGGAGGATGAAAAGGGGCAACTACACGTAGAACTGACAGCCTGGTGAAGAGGAGGGAGGTATCTAACCACTCTAGAGCTTCACAGTAAAGAGCTAATTTGTCATAATAAAAGCAAACCTCAGCTGTGTCTGTAGTGCCTTGAGCCTGGGTTGTGTTCCCTCTGAGGCTCAGCCATGTGTGGGCATTTCAGAAAGGCCAGTGAGATCTGCACGTCTGCACAGATCGTCTATTTTAAAGGACAATCTTGTGATTGGATAAAGAAGATGTTATATATACACATATATATAATATATATATAATGGAATACTACTTGGCCATAACAAAGAATACAATAATGTCATTTGCAGCAACATGGGTGAACTTGGAGATTGTCATACTAAGTGAAGTAAGTCAGAGAATGAAAAATACTATATGGTATTACTCAGATGTGGTATCTAAATAATTAAACATATGAACTTATTTACAAAACAGAGACAGACTCACAGACATAGAAAACAAACTTCTGGTTACCAGAGGGGAAGGGGAGGATGGAGGAATAAATTGGGAGTTCTGGATTTGCAGATAATAACTACTGTATATGAAATACATAAACAACACGGTCCTACTGTTAAGCACAAGGAACTATATTCAAATACCTTGTAATAGCTCATAATGAAAAAGTATATGAATAGGACTATACATATGTATAAATAAATCAATATGTTGTACACCAGAAATTGACATGACATTGTAAACCGATTACAGTTAAATTAAAAAAAGAATAATCTTGGAGCACCTTCGAGAAAAGATCGTTTGGGGTCCCCCACCATGTCTGTTACCATATTATCATTTAGTTCAGTCTCCATGAATTTGTCAATTCCTAGGGAACCATGAGGCTGCAAGTAAGAAATGAGAGACCTGTTTCCACATAAAACCTCTGTGAGTGTGTAGGAGCAAAATCATTCACAAGTGAGAGAAAATGTCCTCCCCTCTTCTAAAGAGCAGCTTCAGAGACGTGACTCTGCCGCAGAAGGGCTCGCAGGCCCACCACGGGAAGTGGTACCAGAGTCGGCGAGTCACCCGGGGCAACAGGTAGGGTGGTCTTCACTACTTTATGGGTGGCAGAAGCAGGGGCCAACCTTGAAGCATCAATGGGCAACAGTCACTAGTGACTTCCTAGCTCACTGCAGCAGGACAGTCTGAGAGTATATATGGCAATGTCTGGGGGACAGATAGACACACCTGTGACAGCAGGACCAGGAGGAGTGGCAGAATTGAGGAGCCTTCATCTACCCACATCCCCCAAGAGATCAGGAGCAGAAAAAGACCTCATGGAGTATTTGAAAAGAATTGTCCCTTTTCCCTTCAGTATTTTTTCAAATCATTAGAGAAGAAAAATCCTGCAATAACAAATGGAGGTTAGAGTCAAAAAAAGATATTTATTGTCATTACCATTACTTGATTTTTATTCCCTGCCCAACTTCGGATCCCATCTGGTAGTTCTAGAGAAATATTGACTTCATTAAGAAAAAGTGTTAACTGTTTGACATATGCTATTTAACATAGCAGGTGTTACATAATACATCTGAGAAGTGTTTTCATCAAAATGGTTCACTTTGTTCAAGTTTTTGTACTTGAAGTTGTATTTTCCTGTTATCTGTGAAATTAATTTACGTGGAATAGCTCACTCCTTTACCAGACAGATAAATAGTGTTGCCATCATAACAGACTGTTAATCCCTGAACAAGCTTGATTAAAGATGGATTTAAGAACAACCTGTATTAAGAACAACTCTTGGTTTAATTAGGAGCAAAGGGAATTCTATTTTTAATAATTATCTATTAAAGTTGGGCCAGATTTTGTAAAGGATTGATTATTGCCTAATGCCTTTTTAAAAATTATTATTCTTTCTTTCCATTTTGACCGTAGTCTAGCTGTTAAAAATGTAAATTTATGGCTGATATCCTCTGTAGCATAAATAATTCAAGTTCTGAAGTCAACGTAGTTGTCTTAGAAAGAGCTCTCTTACCACGCACACGGGAAGGCGAACCCTTAACCACTTCACAGCTGGCTGTCTTCCGCTGTGGGCGGTGTCAGCCACTCTTTGGCGCTACAGTGGACTATAAAATTAACAGCTCGCTGTTATGATACTCTGCAGGGCATTGTGCATCTGGCCCAAGGATGCATGTTGGGCAGCAGTGACATAGATTAGTAACTGCAAATAGACCTCAGATTCGCAAATTAGATTGGCATTTTTTTTTTTACAACAGAGGCTCTCATATCCAATTTGCATACTGTACACTATCAACCCAACTGCTAATAAACTGTGCCCTGAGCAAATTGTCTTTGATTAGAAAATTAAGTCTGTAGGAAAACGGGATAAATGTAGTAGTGGGGAGAATTTAAAGTTACACTCATCATGTCATAAATATTTTTGTATGTTTTCCCATTAAAATATCAGATTTTCCTTGTTAGTTTTTTTTTTTTTTTCTTTTTGAAAACGAGGAAAAAGCCATGCTTATATCTAGACTTCAGATAGGCTATCTCAAGTCTGAGGCCACTGCAGAAGGTGTAAAATGTGCTGGCTGAACTGCCCCATGTGGCTCAGTCTTGGATAAGATCAATGATGAGTCCTTCCTGAAACACTAATTCATGAAGAAATACATCATCCTAAGTTTCAAGACAGGTGGGATATCAATTTCCAAAGAATGATAGGGCCCTTATAAGATATACTTGGGGATAAAATGAACTGTGTGTGTGTATATATATATATACACACACACAGCACATATATACCTATATAATGGAATACTTAATAACAGTGTAGACCTAGAGTAAACAGTCAATCAATGCATCTCTTGTTTTTTTCATAGGTTACAAAAAGCAACAGCAAACACAAGTCCTGGGAAGTTTCCATATCTCAGAAAAGAGGGATGGAATGCCATTTTTAATTTTTGTTGGTTTGTAAGAGGCTTTCTCTTTTGGTCTATTTCTCCCAAAGAAATGGATTGTCACCTTAATCCAAAAAGAGAGTTAAAAAGAGATCTTTAACTACTATATACAAAATAGATAAATGAGAAGTTTCTACCATATAGCACAGGAAACCGTATTCACAATCTTGTAGTAACCTATCATGAAAAAGAAAATGAAAATGAATATACGTATGTATATGGATGACTGAAACATTATGCTGTACACCAGAAAGGGACACAATATTGTAAACTGACTATACTTCAATTTAAGACAAGGGATCATTTTGGCCTCAGATCCAGATATTTCAGGGGGAAAATAGTGCTGAAGCCGCAAAGGTGAGTCTTACAAGTGGTCCTCCGTCCAGATTTCCAGAGCTAACCCACGAGGCATGCTCTGTGAAGACGTTACAAGAAAAGAGAGGACATCCTGAAACCAGCTCGTTCCCTCTCTCACTTCCCTCAGTGACTGACACAGTGTCCAGACCAGCATCGCCTCTTTTTCTGGGTCCTTTCTATACATGAAAGGGTCCTTTAAAGTCCAGTGAAGCCCAGATCATTTTTGAGGCTTCTCCAGAGACCTAAGGGAGTAAAGAAAATGAAGAAGCAAAGAGCAGGAATGCCATCCCCCTTTCTGTTTGATACGGTGGCACCAACTCCTATATGGGATGGGGAAATGGCTGAAAAATGGTCAATCTCGGTGAACGCTTTATCAAACTGTAATTTCTAGTAAATTAAAAATATGACTTAGCCTGCAAATACAGAACAAAGACATGTCAAGGAGATATTTAGCTCATTAGTGAGAAAACCAGCAGGATGGTAAGGACTGGCACAAAGCAGAATTCAGAAGACTGAGTAAAAATAGCCCCAAAAAAGAAGAAATGCAGGAATACATTTGCTTGGTTACATACAAAACTCTTTAATGTCTTGCTGGGCAATCAAACCATAAGTTTCCGAGTCATCTCTCTATGGAACAGAAATCGTTTGCATCCCTACAGGATAAAGTCTGCATGTTAACAACACGTAATTTCGCACAAGCTTGACTCTACTAAGTAATAGGTGGTAAGTCAAAACAAAAGCACGCCCACAAAAGAATCCAGTAAGAAGGTGCTCTGTTACAACATTAAGAAAACAAGCAGTTATTCTTTGGCCTTATTTGCAAATTCTAGGTAATTTTTCTTAACAGCATCAAAATTATCTAGATAACGTTTATCTCCTCGCAGGAAATGCTCTTCAAAGGTGATTCCAAAAAGTTGTAGTGACTTAGATGCCCTACTACCATCTAAGATATGCCTTCCATCTTTGAAAACCCGTCTCAAGAATCCCAGTAACCATCCCCACCCCACACACACTGTATTAGAAGGAACTGCTGCCTTCTTTGCATTCTTTGCACTGTTTCATTAGAACAGCAGTTATCATAGTTTAGTTCTGTGTGTGTCTCTCACGCGACTGTGAGTTCTCTGATACCAAGATTACACCTTGATAATCTTAGCCTCCCCAAAGCCCGTCTCACACACTACACTGAAGAACATACTCCCCAAATCATCATCCCTGATTGTGGACAGAGACCGGATTTACACAGGTTTTATAGTCCTCTTTACTGGGGACGATACCAACCTGTCCAAAAGACGATTAGTTAGTGGCACATTATCCAGTGAAGTGTGATAATCAGCAAAGAGTTACTGAGAATTAATGCAACCTATTTCCTTCTAAAACATGTTGAAATGCACAATCCACAGTCACCTCATTCCATTTACAATATTCATAATTACACATACAGTATCTTAATTGGTTTAGATTTATTCTTCATTTCGTACAAAGGACTGTTGTCAGCCACAACTGGATGTGGCAAATGTGCACTCACCCAGGATTTACAAGGCACTCATGCCTTAATTAACAGACCTTATATCCAATGAGTAGTAAACTCATTTAAATTTCAATAAAATTAAATGTCCATGTTTATGCAGTCCTTTATCTAAATGCTGCCATTTGAATAGCAACATCTATTTCATTTTTCCCTTGGTTTCCCTTGATTAAACTTGTAGTAGATTGCATTGAGGCTGAATTATCCAAAAAAGAATTCTAATGGTCTTGGCATTTATTCAGTATAGCAGGATAAAACTGCTAAAGTTTCAGTGGTAATGACATCTGAGTTTCTGCAATGCTGTAGCTTTTACCCAAAAGGTAGAAAATAGGATCCGTTAGACTAAACTCTGTTTAAGCGAGATTACCTCCAATCCAAAATGTATGTGATATCTTTGTCAAATTACACGAACAGACAGTATGACTTTCTTAGATTTCAGATACTAGATCTAAGTTGAGATCTGGCTTTCAAGTGGGGTATTTAATGCATATATGTCATTAATATGGATAATTGACTTAGTGACCACCTGAATCATCATGTAGGTGAATATCCAACATTTTTAGAAGAAACAATAAAGAAAAAAAAAGTTAGGATTTTATTATTGAAAGGACCCCCCAGTGAGATTTTACATGTATAATTAGAAAATTATTTAATATCCACAAGTGAATATGAGTATGTAAGAAAGGGAAAGAGATACTCCATCAAGTCAAGGAAGCAAAACGCACAAAGCAGGTGACTACGGTTCACATCTAGGTTCCACCATTAACTAACTAGCTACATGGAGAGGGTCAGCTCCCTTTGCGACTCTGGGCTATAGCAACTTCCCTCTAGTTAAGGAGAAATTTGCCAGATGTTCCCCAATGTCTTTTTCAGTTTCAGTGTTCAATCTCCTTTTAGGTAGGATCAAGGAAGAATGCTTTGGGGGCGTTCTCTTTAAAAAATCTCTCCCTAACCTCCACTAAATCACAAATCCCCAAGATTTTTCTTTCAAACTAACCTATTAGTTTCTCTCTGCCTAGAGCCTCCTTATTGGTTCAAGCTATCATGGATTGTTGCCTGGATTTTAGTAATAACCTTGGATTTGACTCATTCATCTACCCTTTTCCTAGCTCCTTCTCCCCACTCCCAACAAAATTCTTTGCCCCACTATAGCCAAAGCTAAATTTTTAATGAAAAAATAATATTTCTTCAAAATATAAATTAACCAGGGTCTCTTCTTCCCTGGCTTTCCATTTCTCTTTGAGTAAATTCAGAAATTCTTACCATGCCTTTCCAGCTATATCTCAGAGCCCTTCTCTCCCTACTCCAGAAATCCGTGACTTTTCTTAAACCCTCTGGATTGTCAGCACGGAGTGCAATTCCTACATCTCTTTAGGGAACTGATTCCATAATCTCACTTCCTCAGAAAAACTTTCACCGATTCACACAAGTTAGATTGCACCAAAAGTCTTACTGTTCTTCCTTTACTATTTAGTACAATTATGATTACTAGACTCTTCAATATCTGTGTTGCAAACTGACCTGAGCCAGTCTGCTCCTCCAACAACTGGCAGATTACTTTGCTAAATAGGGTCATCGCCAACAACTGGAGGGAGAGAGGAACCACCTACACTGAACCTCCTCATATACGTGCTCACTAGTGGATGGTATAGGGCAAAACAAGTCTCCAAAAAGTCTACACAGAACATTTATTAGCCAAGAGGCACAGAGACATCCCCGGAGGCAGGGCTAATGAGTGAAATCCCCTTTGTTCACTTGGACACTGACAAGCAGTTTGCTGGAGAGATTCTGTTGACAAAAAATTAATCAATAGTCCATCTTAGAAAAAAGTGAAAATTTCTATTTGAGCCAACCTGAGGATTATAACCCAGGAGACGGTCTTTGAGAAAGCTCTGAGGACTGTTCCACCGTTAGAGATCAAAGCACAGTTATACAAGTTTTTGAGACAAAGGGTTATATGTAAAATAATGTATTATTGACAGTTCACACAATCCAGATCTACATGTACAAAGCGAGTACTGGGTGATGGGTCATCTCGGCCCCTTACAAGATTAAAAAGGAGGGTTATCTCCTAAGGAGGTCTGGTTAAAGCAGATGTGTTACTGGAGAATAGGTTCTTGTCTTGCGCAGGAAAGAATTCAAGAGTGAGCCATAGTGAAGTGAAAGTAGATTTCAGGGAGACACACACTCCATAGACAGAGTGTGGGGTATCTCAGAAGGCAAGAGAGGCAGCCCCAGGGTGCAGGGGTGGCTAGTTTTTATAGGCCAGGTAATAAGTGGGAGGATTATTCCAATTGCTTGTGGAAGGGGCAGGGAATTGGGCCTCCACCCACTTTTGGCCTTTTATAGTCAGCCTGGGAACTGTCATGGCACCTTGGGTGTGCCATTTAGCATGCTAATATATTACAATGAGCATAAAATGAAGCTCAAGGTCTACTCAAAGTCAGACTTTCAGCCATCTTGGGCCTAGCTGATTCTAACCAGTTAATGTCCTATCCTCAATTGCTGAGTTATTCTTTTCACGGTTGTCCTCTGCCCCCTTCCCTCCTGTCTCAGATTCACAACACACACTAAAGGGAAGGGAGGAGGCACAAATGAACAAAGAAAAAATTTACATTTAAATTTTCTTGTCTTGCCATAAAATACGAACTTTATCCCGTCAATTCCCTCCATTCACATGTAAAGATATTTTATGACTTCAGACTCAGCCCACTTTCTACTTGGAGCTGGTGTTCGCTTTCTATCAACTGGAGTAAAAAGGACCAGAGTTTCAGATGCCTACACGTTAGGCTGCTGGCCCTGCTGGTACATTACACCTCAGTGATTCCCAAGGTTACACTAACTTAGCTTACATTCACCTAGTTTCCAAGGTCCTCTCTCCATGTGAGGAGGCTGGGTCTGGAGGGGCTTCCTGCTCTCCTGACAGGTGAGGCTCTTGTGCTGAGCCAAGGTAACCAGGGCAGGAGAGGCTGTGCTTCCCCGGTGGGTGCCCTCTGAAGGGCCCTGGGGCACTTTCCTCAGAAGCAGCCTCAGGTCAGAACATCTACTCATCAGTGGCTAAATGCAGTGAATTTCAAAACAGGAAGACTGGAGGGCTCAATTCTCTTTCTTAAGAGCCAATTGGCTTGCTTTGTCCCAAAGGGGAAGCTGTATTGGAAGGGCAATACATTTCAAGTTGAAACAAAGAAGGGGTAATATCACTCCTTTAGAGCAATTAGTTGTTCTTTTCTAACATCTGCACAACTCAGAGAGGCCATTCAAGGGGTTTTTCCCAGAACAAAGAAATTCTACTCCAAAATGGCTTATGCTCTCTTAATAGAAGAAACCGCAGCAATAATATTAGCAAAAATGAACTTCAGTTCTGTCTAACTCACAATCCATCCTAATAATTTGTTTAGGGGGTCACTGGTATTAAAGATATTAAAGCTGTTCTGTTTATAAATAAAAATAAGTAAATAAGATTATGGGGGTAAGGGGATATGTGCATATATTCTGTTAGGAAAGAAAATGCCAAGAATGATGAAACAAAAACCTGAAGGCAAAGATTGCCTTTTTCCCCCCATATTTTATGATTAAGGTTTACCTTTAAAAGTCTTTCGTTTGTTTACTTATTTATTTCTTCAAAAATGTTATTATGTGCTTATTACGGTGCCGAGAGTCTGCTAGTCCACGGCTCAAGGATAAAAATTGATAAAAGTGAAAATGTTTTGTAATGTATTACATAAATCTAGGAAAAAGCAATTATTACTGTTAGGGAACAAGATTCAACTGAGTAAATTTAAAATATCTTATTGGTTTTATTCAGTGATTCATGAATTAGGAAGCCTCTGATCCAGTGGATAGAAAGGAGCTCTGAAGAACTGTACAAGGCGTGAGATTCTTATAGACCACAGTGAGTGGGAACAAGGAAGTTATACTGGGCATGTGCTGATTGGTTGAAGCAGGGTTATCCCCTTACATGGAGCTGAGGGAAGGCTTGGAGCCTTCAGGTACCCTGAGCTGAGCAGGCAAGTGCTGATGAGATGGTCCGGGACATCTTTCTCTGGGTGAGCTGAACTTAGAAACTCAGTTAAGTTTTGGTTTGCTGACATGGGGCTTGACATGAGTGACTCCATGTTGGGCCTCATCTTGTGACATTAATACTGTAATAACATCCATGAGAGTTCATGGGCTTTTGCTGGAAAGTCCACCCGTATTGTTAAGGAAACAATGATACAGATGTTTTGTCCTATAATGGCATCACAAAGACCTCAGTCATTGGAGCTGAAAAGTTCCCTAAAGGCGTCGTTCAGGAACAGACTCAAACCGAAGTCAATTTCCCACCACGGAAGGCTGACAGACGCCAAAGTGTGGAAGGTGCCACTGTGTCTAGGCTGGAAGTGAAGCGGACGCAGCAGGTACCGCCCCTTGCAATGAGCCAACACGTTCAGCGACTGCAGGGCACACCTTCTAAGAAAGGCTGGTGCTGCTCTTTAGAAAGAATTTCATACATATATTTGGATTTCCCCTGTGTGCACAATGCTGCAATTTGGGAATTGGGGTTTGCTGTAAAAGATCACCTAATTTGGAGTGCAAACTTCTCTTGGATATTTACCTGTGGTTAGTTCACAAATGCAAGGTCTGTAGCCCATTCTAAACCACTCTGCCTATAGTGTGATAATAGGTTTTTTTTACATTTTATGACAGGAAGAGATGAAGAAAGCCAAAATTACCTGTGGGTCCCCTCATCCCCTATGTCCCATTTCAAATATCCTAATCACCTCCAGAAGACCCCACTTCATCAAATGACTACATGAGCCAGGAGGGAAAAAGATACATAAAACTCGTTCAGAGCAAGGAGGAAAAAATGCAAAAATCAAATTTTTCTAGCTCTTCTATTCATTCCACAAACACTTATCGAGTGTCTACTATTTGCCAGGGACTTGGGGTAAATCAGCAAACAAAAGGGGCAACTATACTCATCACAATGGTATTTACATTCTAGCTGAGAAGGAAAGGCAATAAACAATAAATGATAAATGTTTTAGAATGGTATTAATGTCAATAATTAATACTAGCTATTGCAAAATAAATACCCCCAAATCTCAATGGTTTGATCAAAAAATGTGTATTTTCTCTCATACTATAGTCTGTTATGTACTGGGTGCCCACATCTACCTTGTGACTATCCCATCTGGAAATGTGACATCTAAAGTCCCTCTACCAAGAAGCAAAAGAAAGGCAGAGAGGGCAACACTGCCTTGACTAAGAAATGGCATGTATTATTTACGCTTATATTTGATTGGCCAAAACTGGTCACGTGTCCCCACGCTAACTGCAGTGGAAACTGGGAAATCTACAGTAGCTCATAAATATTTGATGAACACTAAGACCTCTGCTGCAGGCTGTTAGAAGGTTAAAAATGCAATGAAAAAACACAGAGTAGTGAAAGGGGGGCATTTGGAATGTGGGACACTGAGTGGTGAGCAGGTTTCAATGTAAGTAGAGTGGTCAGGGATGGCTTCGTTCAGCAGGCGATTTGGGAAATAAAGATTTGAAAGAGAGGGAGTTATTCGTGTAGATATTTGGGAGAAGAGAATTTTAGGCAGAGGGAATAGCCAAAGCCAAAGTAACAAAACACAAGTGTGTTTGGCTTGTGAAGAGGTGTCCAAGGAGGCCACTGTGGCCCCAGCGGACTGAGTGAGGGGAGGGGAGGCAGAGGCCGGGTTATTGAGGGAACTGCAGTTCACTCTAATACTTTCAGGTTTTGTTCTGAAATGTGGAGATCTGCAGGATATTGAACAAAGGAGTAACAAAGGATACATTTTGCTGTATCACCTGGACTAAGATCTCAGAGACGATGGCCACACCATGAAAGCTGAGGTGGGGCTGAGTCAGCAGAAGACCATTAGTTCCCGAAGAATCTGAGAAAAATCAGCCCAACCACAAGACACCAGCAGAAAACCCAGGGAGCGTACCTTTGTCCTCAAGGTGGAGCATGTAGTCCATGGTGCCCACTCACTTCCACAGCCCTCTCCATGCAGTCCTGTAAAAAATGCCATCTTGGAGAGCAGAAGGATGGTGACAGAAATCTGGGAGCCTAAATACTCTTACCTGAAGGCACTGAAAACCTCCTAAAGATAGGTCAGGTGGTCAGCTGCCCCCCCCCCTCCGGTGGTTGCCCCTGGCTTTCAAGGACTAGCATCCCCTCCTTTGCTTCAGAGGGCCCCTCTGATGAGCTGGTGTCTGTGCGATGCTCGTCGTTAAGTATTTTGAATCTCCTTCCTACTTTCTAAACTTGCACCAGGTTGTTTCAAACCTAAATAGGCTACAAATCATTATTGACCCTTATTCTCAGAGACTGAGTGGAGAAGAGGACCAGGTAAGATAGAAACCAAGTAAGTAAGCTATGTTTCCCCTACACTGTGTCATATTTAAATAGTGGTTTGAGAAAGTGTGTCACTTCATCACGAGTAATGCTGGCCCAAGAAGAGTATGGGTGCTGAGAGGGTTAGGGTCACAAGGAACTGGAAAGACTCTACACCTTTGCTCATTGACTGTGTATTTACTGGGTGTCTTCTATGCAAGAGGCATGGTCTACAGACAAGTCTGTGCCAAAAGGTACCAAGATACCACTCAAAAGTCCATGAGGTAAAATTATGAACGAGGGTGCACCCAGTTCTTAATCTGTAATATGTGTTCTATCGCCATCAAATAAACCAGAAATTTTGGTTAAAAAAGTGAATTTTAGGTATTCTGGTAGGCATGTGAAATAAACAACATAAAATAACTCAAAGTAGCTAAAAGCAGGATTCTTTCCCAGTCATCTTCATCCTCTTGGGACACTTTGAACTGGAGGTTACAGTTCTTAACTCATGCACTCATTTCAGTGACTTTCCTTCTTTTAATAGCAGATGTGTAAACTTGATATGATTGCATATTGGGCAATGGTTTGGAGAAAACTGTAAAATGTGTGGCATATTTTTATATCATGGGAAATTCTTCATAAAAAGAAAATTTAAAGATAATGAAAACATTAAATATGTATTTAGTATGTATTATAAAATTATGGCATTTTAAATAATGATAATTAACATAGTTTAAAGCAAATAGATGCCATTTTCTATTTTATTGGGAATCAGTTAATCTAATCATAAATGAAGGTAGTAATGTAGAGAAAGAATGGGCAGTAAAATGCATTGCGGAAAAAAGAACAAATCTAAACTCGAAATGATATTCTGTACAACACTGTAAGTATCTCCACTATGTGTTAAATTAATGCTAACAGAGAGCAACAGAGATCATCTCATTTATTATTTATCTATCAATATACTTTTCAAAGAATATTTACATATGCTAAAAAGTACAGGTCTTAAAGAGTATAATCTGGTGAGTTTGATGAATTCTTCTAGTCAAATAACCAACACACCCATCAAGGAATGGAACATCACCACTACCCTAAAACGTCTCCTTGGCACTCTTTTACTCACTCCCTCCCACCAGAGGAAAACACTGCTGTGATTTTCTATTTCTATAAGTTGATTTTGCCTGTTGAAGAACTTCATATAAATTACATCAAAAATTGAACTCCTTTGTGTCTGGTTTCTTTTGCCCAACAAGATGTTAGTGGGATTTCTTTGTTATTGCGTGTATCCATAGTCTTTTCCTTTTTACTGCTAAGTTTTCCAAAGCACATAGCATTCTGTAGTCTCACCAGTAAAGGATGGCTTTCAGTTGCACCACCGCCTCGACAACTCTTGGTGATTTCAGTGTCTTTAATTTTATTCATTCTGGTGGATATTTAGCGGCATCTCACTGAGAACTTTGTTGGGTGTTTGTTGACCATTTGTGTATCTTATTCTATGAAGTGT